>NC_057804.1:207724576-208024576 GCF_018294505.1 Triticum aestivum | reverse complement strand
CGAAAATGACAACAGGACGAAAGAGGCCCAAATCTATAGTGGGCATCTAACAGGCCGAATGTCGGACATGGATGAATATGACCCAAATCCTTCACGGTCGTTTATGGGCCGAAAGTTTTGATGGCCGGTAAATGGGCCCAAATGAAGTAGGACTTTTAACAGGCCGGAAATACACCGGGCCGTAATTTGGCCCAATTACTTAGCGGACTGTTAATGGGCCAGAAGTGACCATGGGTCGCGTTGATGACAAGTTTAGGACGGGCCGTTGACGGACCGATTTGACAGATAATGTTGGGCCTTTAGCTGGGCCGGCCTGTCGGATATCGAGTTCCAGCAAAACCCTTAAGGTTTGAACTCTAGGGGTGCGCGCGAAGATCCTTCGCCTACCAATCCATGCCCGAACGCCTCACTGAGAATCTAAGCTACTGATGAACAACACGAGGGACACAAGATTTATACTGGTTTGGGCCACCGTTATGGTGTAATACCCACTCCAGTGTGTGGTGTGGTCGATTGCCTCAGGGGCTGATGATGAACAGTACAAGGGAGGAATAGCCTCGCGAGATGTGGTCTTGGGCTGCTGCGATGAACTACTTGGGTGAGTTCGATCGCCTCTGGATCTGATGAGATCTCGATGATCTCCTCTCTACTGTGGTGGCTATCCCTATTTATAGAGGCCCTGGTCCTCTTCCCAAATATCGAGCGGGAAGGGCGCCAACAACGGCCATTTTGAAGGGGAACATCTAGTACAAGTAATTGTGACTAAAGTTGGTCTTCGGCTGCTAAATCACTGGTGATAACGCCATCTTGGGCTCCACGGTGACCTCCGTCCTACCGCTCTGCTGGTCTTGGTCTTGTTGCACCCAAATGGTAGCCTTTGCTTGATGCCTCAGTACTCCGTGCCTGTGCTTGCCCTCCTTACACCAAAGAGGAAACAAGGACACTACGTAGGCCGGCGCCCGCCTGGCACCCACCTGGTCTTGATCGTCATGGCTTGCATCACGAGCACCTCGCAAGGTACCCTTGCCTTGATCTCTCCGCCTCCTCGCGAGCCTGCCTGGTGAGGCCGCTCCAGAGGAAGCCTTGCATCGTCCGCCCCGCAAGGCTTGCCTCCTCGCGAGGGTCTTGAACTTGAGTTGATGAAGATGGGCCGTACTGGGCCACCCCTTGAGCCACGCCGCAGGCCATAGGCAGGCAAGTCTAGGGACCCCTGTTCCCAGAACGCCGACAGTAGCCCTCGGGCCCAAGGCGGGCTCGGACTTGTCTTAGTAGAGAAGCGAAGGGGCAAGTGCGGATGCTGCCGGCCCCAACAGCTTGCGGCCTTGGTCGCCGTGTGGCGGTTGATTGGACGTGGGCGTCTCCCCTTCCCCACGCTGCCTCGACAACTGCCCAACTTGGCAAGTCCCTGCATGTAGAAATGAGTCATGATTACCTGCGATCACGGAGGCCGACGGTTGGCCTCCTCTGGACTACATGTACGGAGGGGCGTGAGCCCTCGTAGTCCATCTCTTCTTGCTCCGCTCCTTCTTCCTCACTCCTCCTCCATCTTGACGCCAATGGCGCTGAGGGGGCCTCTCGAGCTCTGGTTGTAGCACGCAGACTGCGGTGCCCCCGCGACCAGAGCGGAGGTTGAGGTTGTCGCTCTGAGCAAGGTCTACATGAACCGAGGCTGGGGCGAGATCGCCCGGGTCTACCAAACAGTGGGCGCCTTCGTGATTCCTTTAGAATACGATGGCGCCTCCTTGATGCTCTTCAAGGTCTTCGACGCGGAAGGACACCGACTGGAGTGCTGCCCCAGGGAAGGCGACCGGGGCATCAAAGTGGAGAGGTGTCACACCCTAGCTAGTTCATGCATTAGAGTGTTGCATCATGTCTATTTTTCTCAACAGAAACTTGAAATGGGGATGACAGAACCCCCAGCCCCCTCTGAAACCAACTAGGGTTTAATAAAAATATTTTCAATGAACCTGAAATGCCCTTCTAAAATGTCCATCATTTTTGCCCTGGTTCAGAACCTCTGCCAAAAGTGGTGCATAATTTTCTAGGTCATCCTAAGGTCTTTGAATTAAATCATAAGTATTTGAGTTTGGGCATTTAAATTATATAAATTATTTTAAATGCTCAAATAATCCCAAACTAAAATGTTCCATGCTGGATATATTCCAGTTAATGGCCATGAGCAGTTTGGTGAATTTTGGAGTTGTTTAGGCATTTTTAGTAAGTCCACAAAGTTACAGAATAAATAAAAATAGATAAATAAAAAGAGAGAGAGGGAACTAACCTGGCAGCCCACCAGCCAGCCCACCTAGCCGGCCCAGCCCAGCAGCCGCTCCAGCGAGCTGCTTGCCTTCGCCAGGCAGGCAGGCAGGTGCTCGACGGCAGCACCAGCACACGCCACGCAGCTGCCCGCCGCCCTGCTTCCTCCCCTCGCCTCTCTGCTGTCCTGGACGACCCCACGTCGTGCCGCGAACCCCGTGGACACATCCATTCTCCCCCTGCCTCTCTCCCTCGCTCTCCCGCTCCATGGCCGACGCCACCGTAGCCGCACCGTCGCCGTAGTCGCGCTCTCCGTCATCCTTGCGCCGTGCCGTCGTCTCCAGGAGCTCTGCCGCCATCCTCTTCGTCGAGCTAGCCGAGCCCCGAGCGCTCGCTTGCCCCGAGGCCTCTGCACCGACCTCGCCCGACTCCGCCATCACCGGAGATCCCCTTCACCGTCGCCGCTGCACCAGCTCGTCCCCGACCGTGCCGTCTGCTCCCTCGAGACCGCCGTGAGGCCAGCTACCTCTCCCCCCTTTCCTTTCTCGCTCTCAAGCCCCGTAGCGACTGCACGTAGCTCACCCGCACGCGCTGCCGCGGAGTTCGTCGCCGACGTGACTCCGGCCATCCACTGGCCACACCACCATGTCCAACGCACTCACCGCACTCGTAGGAACCCATAGCACCTCACCACAAGCCTCGCCGTGCTCCGTAGCTTCGGGTTCATCATCACCCGAACTCCAGCGATCGCCAAAGTCGTCGCCGGCACCGTTTCTAGCCACCCCGAACGCAACCACCACCACCAAGAGCTGCGGCTTGCTCCCAGCTACACGTAGATGCCTTCCGCCGCTCATTTGGTCGCCGGAATGCACAAAACCACTCTCGCCGCCGCGTTCGGCCTCGCCGGCGGCTAAACGCCGGTGAGTTGACCCCGCTGACCCCTCGTTTGACCACGGGTGGGCCCAGTTTGACCCCCCTTGGTCAATGACACGTGGGGCCCAGCCCTGTTAACTAATCAGGATTAGTTTTAATTAATATTTAGTTAAACTAATTACACTGACACACGGGACCCACTAGTCAGGGTTGACCTGGACTGTTCGTTGACCGCTGATGTCATCCTGACGTAATGCTGACGTAATAATTTATTTACTGGAATTATTTTTATTCAGGAAATTCCAGGAAATACCACAAACTTCAAAAAATCATAGAAATTAATCTGTAGCTCCAAATGCAAAGTTTTATATATGAAAAATGATCAGAAAAATCGAATCTATCCATCTGTACTGGTTTCATGCATGTTTAAACAATTTAACCTGCTGTTTAGTACAGAACAAGATAAAGCACTAAAAAGGGCCACATATGAGTTTGAAACTTGAATCTTTGGTTCAAACTAGTTCAAACCCATCTGGTCTTAGTTGCATTAGCCCAACACACTCATTTTGCAATGTCTCATGCATGCATCATATTGTTGCATATTGTTTGGTGATGTTTGTGTATCGGTGCTCTTTGCGGCAGGTTCTGCCTCCAAGGAGTACCACGATTACCCTAACGAAGAACAATACCAGTGCACCGACCCATCAGGCAAGCAACCAACCATTTGATCATATCGATACAATCCCATGTTCTCGCTTCTGCTCTCTTTTATTGCATTAAGACAACGCGTTTCAAACTGCTGTGTGCTACGGTAGTTGAACCCATTTCCTCTGCATGACCTGTCATTGCCACAGTAACTAGATGAAACCCACTAGCATGTGTAGGAGTTGATTGAGCCATATGTATGTGTTGTTCCTACCTTGCTATGCCTGCTATGCTTAAAGTCGTGTCAGGTCTGGTTCATCTGGGTGATGGGCTAGAGTGAAATGATCATGTGGATATGAGAGTAAGGTGTTGAACACGATTTGGTAAAGGTATCGATGAGAGGCCATGTAGGACTACATGGTGGGTTGTTTCATTGAAGCCGACCCTAAGCACTGAGATCTGTATGTGTGATTTAAGATTCAGCTACTACCATGCATTGGGCCCGAAACCAATGGACCCTCTCGGATTCTTATTCACCCTAGTCCTCTGTCCAGGAGTTGAAAGTAGTTTTTGGTGTTTGTAGCCTACTGGAGGCCGTGGACAGCGCTGACCACGGGGTGGGCTGTGATGCGGTAGGTACGTGGCACAGTGTACCGGATACCCGTTAGGTATCTCGAGAACCCTATACACATCATTCGGGGCCGTATGTGGAAACCTCGGCCGGACTCCCTGCGGATGGAACCTGGATAGGCGATAAACCTGGACTAGAGACTTAGGTGTTTAGGTAGGTCGTGGCCGACACCCACGTTGGGCTTCCGCTTGAAGGTTGCCGAGTACATGTCGTGTAAACAGCGGTAAGTGGTGAGAGCGTGTATGAAGAAGTACACCCCTGCAGGGTTAACATCATCTATTCGAATAGCCGCGTCCGCGGTAAAGGACTACTTGGTTGCCTATACAGTTCATAGACAAGTAAATGGATACTACTAAAAATCTCAAGATAAGCGTGAGTGCCGAGGATGGCTCTTCCGTAGGATGACGGAGGTGGATCCTCGGTGGTGTATTGAAGTGGTGAGTAGTGGACTCGAGTGCGCAAAACCATTTCAAGTTGGTGTCTCGTAGGATAGCTTAGCCAAGAGTCAAAGCTGGCTTGCTGCAATAACCCCGCCAACCCTTCTTGATAATGTGCATGTATGTAGGATCTGATGTAAGTCATGCTGAGTACCTTTGTACTCATGTTGCTTTAATTTACATTTTTCAGAAGACGCTGCAACCCCTTCTGATGGGTTCTTCGTAGACATTGACATCGATGAGTAGACTGAGGCCCAGGTGGTGATCCTGAGCTTGTGAAGGACCATGTAGTATAGCCAGGCTTCCCCAAGCCTCTTTTATTTTACTAGTTGTCTGTACTCAGACAAGTTACTTCCGCTATTGGCTTGTATGCTTGTATGACTTGAATGTGGGTCGTGTGACCCGTACTTGTGTGTGTGCTATGTATGGCTCTCTGAGCCTTTAAATAAAAGTACTTATGTTGTAGAGTCATGTTGTGATGCCTTGTTGTATTTGCACATATCGAGCATATTGTGTGTATGATTGAAATGCTTGGTATGTGTGGGATCTGACTATCTAGTTGTTTATTCTTAGTAGCCTCTCTTACTGGGAAATGTCTCCTAGTGTTTCCACTGAGCCTTGGTAGCTTGCTACTGCTCCGGAACACTTAGGCTGGCCGGCATGTGTCCTTCTTCGTTCCTGTGTCTGTCCCTTCGGGGAAATGTCACGCGATGGATACCAGAGTCCTGTTAGCCCGCTATAGCCCGATTTACCGGAGTCCTGCTAGCCCAGTGCTACAGCCCGGATCCACTTGCTGATGACCGACACGTTCGATGCTGGGTCATGGATGCCTGTCCCTGTAAGTCTGTGCCACTTCGGGTTTACGACTAGCCATGTCAGCCCAGGCTCCTTACCATATGGATGCTAGAGACACTATCATATACGTGTGCCAAAAGGCGCAAACGGTCCCGGGGAAAGGTAAGACGACACCCGTGGGAATACCATGCGTGAGGCCGCAAAGTGATATGAGATGTTACATGCTAGATCGATGTGGCATCGAGTCGGGGTCCTGACAGCGTTGGCATCAGAGCGGGACTGCCTGTAGGTTCTCCAAGCCAAACTGGTCAATGTTGAGTCTAGAAATGCTTTAGTTATATGTAGGGGAATTGATTGTGGGATGGTACGTAAGGCTCTTTTTACTCCTTTACCTCATGGGATTCTGATCCGAGTCAGTCTATTCTTCCACCGGGGCTTAAGGACTCGGATCTCTTCTCTCTATCAGGTTCACGTGTTACGAATCAGTAGTACCTTATAGGTTTGATGGATATAAGCCTACTTCAGCCCTACTACCCCATTTTGTGCTAAGATGGACCCAGAACCTTGTATGATGTTGTTGAGTGTCTATCCAATTCTTTGCAAAATGCCTCAAAATCCTTTTGAGCATTTACAGCCGTTGTGCTGTCCAATTTCTGCTAGGAATTCTAATGTTTTGTGTTTATCATGTTCAGATGGCTTCCCGTCCTCAGAATCAAGTGGTTCGTTTGACTCGATGCCTAGATGTACCAGGCCATACTGCCATGTTGGTCAGGGTAATGACTGAGGCAGGATACCATTGGTATCCTGAGTACACGGTCGAAGAGCAATTTCGAGACTTTAATCAAAGTCAATATTTTTGCACTGTCAGGATATTTCCATCTTATCCTGGATCTACCGAGCCCCTCCACTGTTCCTATGGACTCGGGGTTACTATTGAGATGGCTGTCCAGGGTGCTGCCTACTCTATGATGACCATCATGCGAGTCAGGACTGGCCTATTTCGGGACTCTGACTTCCGATATATGCCAGCTTCACTCCCGGGAGCACAAGGGTATCTCCAGGGTATCTATGCTGACTCCACTCAGGAGGATTCACTAACCCACATCACTGCTCAGTTGCTTGAAGACAAGGACCATGAAAATCGGGCCTTGAGACTGGAGCTTTTCAATACCCGTGCGGATCATTGGGCGACTTTGACTCGGTTTGCACCGGCTGTGCAAGCGGGATATATGGATATGCGATATCTCTATCCTGTGAGATCTGCTCTGCCAGACATGATGGATTGGCGTGATGTAGGAGGCATCACCCCACCTCGTGGTCCCCGCAGGCCACCATTTCTTGGTCGAAGACCTCATCCTAGCCCCTATGGTCCACAAGCTCCACGGGACCGACTGTTTCTGGATGATCACGTTGAGCTTCCAGGCTATGGTGGTGACTTCTATGAGGACTACTGCGGAGCTGTCTGAGTTAGTAGTAGTATCACTAGTAATGTAATAGTTGTATTTCCACCGTCCTGCGTGACTCGTGGGATATGACTTAGCTTGTACCACTGCCACGCCCAATATGCGACCCTATCCAAAAGGAACTCGAAGGTCCCACCAAGGATAGACCCGCATATTGAAACGCTTTTGCAAGGTGGATATCATTACATCAACATTACATAATAGATGGGGATACATACAAGAGGCATACAATGCCACACGAATACAACATCACAATACATAAGAGCAACATCCGACTACGGATGAAACATAAACAGAAACTCAAACGACATCCACCCTGCTAGCCCAGGCTGCCGACCTGGAACCTATCCCCTGATCGAAGAAGCAGAAGAAGAACTCAACGCAAGCAAGCATCGCTCTCGCGTCATGATCATCGCGTATACCTGTACCTGCAACTGTTGTTGTAGTAATCTGTGAGCCACGAGGACTCAGCAATCCCATTACCATGGGTATCAAGACTAGCAAAGCTTAATGGGAAAGGAAGGGGTAAAGTGGTGAGGTTGCAGCAGCGACTAAGCAAGTATGGTGGCTAACATACGCAAATAAGAGCGAGAAGAGAGCAAGCGGAACGGTCGTGAAGCTAGCAATGATCAAGAAGTGATCCTGAACTCCTACTTACGTCAAACATAACCCAGAAACCGTGTTCACTTTCCAGACTCCGCCGAAAAGAGACCATCATGGCTACACACGCGGTTGATGCGTTTTAATTCGGATCTGGTGTCAAGTTATCTACAACCGGACATTAACAAATTCCCATCTGCCTATAACCGCAGGCACGGCTTTCAAAAGATTATACCCTGCAGGGGTGTCCCAACTTAGCCCATGACAAGCTCTCGCGATCAATGAAGGAATAGACCTTCTCCCAGGAAGACCCGATCAGACTCGGAATCCCGGTTTACAAGACATTTCGACAATGGTAAAACAAGACCAGCAAGACCGCCCGATGCGCCGACAATCCCGATAGGAGCTGCACATATCTCGTTCTCAGGGCAACACCGGATAAGCGAAGCGTACAGGAACCGACGTAACCCAAGTTGCCAAGGGATGGCCCCGCACGGTGCTCTAGTTTGGACCAACACTTAGACAAGCACTGGCTCTGGGGGGCTATAATAAAGATGACCCTCGAGAGAGCGACTCCCAAGGGAAAAGTAGGTGGTGGTGAGGCAAATGGTAAAACCAAGGTTGGGCCTTGCTGGAGGAGTTTTATTCAAAGCAAACTGTCAAGGGGGTCCCATAAATCACCCGACCGCGTAAGGAACGCAAAATCCGGGAACATAACACCGGTATGACGGAAACTAGGGCGGCAAGAGTGGAACAAAACACCAGGCATAAGGCCGAGTCTTCCACCCTTTACCAAGTATATAGATGCATTAATAATATAAGAGATATTGTGATATCCCAACCAAAATCCTGTCCACCATGGAGCAATCTTCAACTTCACCTGCAACTAGCAACGCTATAAGAGGGGCTGAGCAAAGCGATAACATAGCCAAACAACGGTTTGCATAGGAAAGGTGTGACGCCCGGATAGTTACACTACAGTAATTCCCTATTAACGATGCCACGTCACCACGATTACTGTTGTTAACCTCTAGATGCATCAAATCCCGTTCGAATTCAAATTCAAAATCAAGAAAATAATAAAAGTTTTCAATTGTCAAAAATTAAATGTTCTAAGGTTGACCAATAAATCCTAAATAATTATGGTGGTAAAACCACATTTTTATAATATGATTAGATGCACTAAATAAACTAAAACAACGATAAAACAATTATCTAAAATGATTTTAAAATAATAAGCACATGCAAAACACTTTATTTAAGGTGCCAGAATATTTGGGGCTGTGACCTATTTAATAACACCAAATTAGTTGTCGCTTTTAAATTTTATAGAACTAAAATAAAAGAAAACTGAAAAGAAATAGAATAAAAAAAAGAAGAAAAGGAAACAAAAAAAAGGGAAAGAACCCCCCCCCCCCCACTGGGCCACAACCCAGCTGGCCTGTGGGCCAACCAGGCCGGCCCAGCCGGTGCCTATAGCCCCCTGGGGCGACCGAAACCTAGCGACCCCCCTCCCCACTTTCCCCTCACGATCCCCACCTCCCCCTCGTCTCCCTCACCCGCTGCCACCACACAACACACACACACAAGCACGCACGCACGCATCGTGCCGGGGAGAGGATCTCCCTGCGCCCGATCCCCTCGCGTGCATCGGCGCCTTCGCCTTGCCGTCCTCCTCGTCGCCGCCTCTCCGGCTCGCCTTCCCCCTCGCCCCTCTTCCCCGACCCGATCTGGATCGGGAAGGGGCATCAAGCCCGACGCCCTTGGACATCGGCGCCGTCGCTGTGTGCCGCACCGCCACCGCCCGGAGACCTCGCTGCCATGACCCCGACGCCAGCGCCACCCGGATCGCCACCTCCCCGACCCCGTCGCTGGACTGGCCCCGTCTTCCTCCCTCGACGGCCTGCCTCCTCTCCGACGTCGTCGTCCCCGTCGCCCTCCTCGCGCCTCGCTGCCTCGTTCCCTGCGTTCCCCTGTGAGCCGCCGTCTCCCCTCCTCCCTCTCTGCTTCTGCAGTCCCCGCCGCTCGCCGCATCCGTCCCTGGCCTCGGCGCGCGTCCTCGCCCTCCCCGAGTTGCCTTTTCGCACGCGTGATGCGCCCGCGCTCCCGGCGCTGGGCCCGTCCGGCGCCGTGCCCGTCCGGCCCTGGCCACACCGTGATGCCCTCGCCTCGCCTTGCTCTTGCACGTGCCCACCACGGCCCCGCACCGGTCACGCCCGCTCCGCTGTCGCCGGCAGCCTGCGGCCTCGCCCCGACGCGTCCTGCATTCGGGCAACGCCACGCCTGGGGCAACGCCCGCACCCGCTGAGTCCTGGCGCCCGTTACCCGTGCCCTTGCGCCCGCTTAGGCCCTTGGGGCCAATGACAGCCGGGGCCCCAAACCCCCCCAAGAACGATTTTATATATAAAAAAAAGAATAAAAATAATAATAAATAAAATTATTAATTAATTAATTAAATTAATTGTGTTTAATTAACCTAGTAACTAATTAAACTAATTAACTATTGTTAATTAACATAACTAATCTGTTAACTAAACTAATTAACCTGGTTAATTAGTTATCAGACAATGACATGTGGGTCTCACTGGACCCACCTGTCTGTTTGACTAGTCAACCGACCAGTTGACCCGCTGATATCACTCTGATGTCATGTCTGCGTCATCATTCACTGTTATGGATAATGTTGGGTTTAAATAAATAATTAAAATCAGAAAATGATTTAAATCTTTAGAAAATCATATCTTTTAATCCGTAATTCGGATGAAAATACTTTCTACATGAAAGTTGCTCAGAACGACATGACGAATCCGGTTACGCAGCCCGTTCGTCCGCCACACACCCCTAGCATACCGAACACGCAACTTTCCCCCTCCGGTTCATCTGTCAGAAAACACGAAACACCGGGAATACTTTCCCGGATGTTTTCCCCCCCTTCACCGGTATCACCTACTACCGCCTTAGGGCACACCGAACATCGCCTATTGCCTTGTTATATTTTGTGATGCTTTGTTTGCTCTGTATTCATTATTTATTCCCCCTCTTCTCTCTGGTAGACTACGAGACCGACGCTGCTGTTGACCAGTTTGACTACGGAGTTGACGACTCCTCTCTCTTGCCAGAGCAACCAGGCAAGCCCCCCCCTTGATCACCAGATAGCGCCTATTCTACTCTATACTGCTTGCATTAGAGTAGTGTAGCATGTTACCGCTTTCCGTTAATCCTATTCTGATGCATAGCCTGTCATTGTTGCTACAGTCATTGATACCTTACCTGCAATCCTAAATGCTTAGTATAGGATGCTAGTTTATCATCATTGGCCCTACATTCTTGTCAGTCTGCCTCGCTATACTATTGGGCCGTGGTCACTCGGGAGGTGATCACGGGTATATACTATACATACATACATACTATACAAATGGTGACTAAAGTCGGGTCAGCTCGATGAGTACCCGCAAGTGATTCTGATGAGGGGGCTGAAAGGACAGGTGGCTCCATCCCGGTAGAGGTGGGCCTGGGTTCCCGATGGCCCTCGACTGTTACTTTGTGGCGGAGCGACAGGGCAGGTTGAGACCACCTAGGAGACAGGTGGGCCTGACCCTGTTCGGCGTTCGCGGATACTTAACACGCTTAACGAGATCTTGGTATTTGATCTGAGTCAGCTACGAGCCTATACGCACTAACCATCTACGTGGGAGTAGTTATGGGTATCCCGACGTCGTGGTATCAGCCGAAGCACTTCACACGTCAGCGACGGAGCGGCGCGCGCCGGATTGGACTGGAACGCCTCTAGGCTAGGTCTGCTTCCGGCCGCCCTCGCAACATGCAGGTGTGCTATGGGCGATGGGCCCAGACCCCTGTGCGCTTAGGTTTAGACCGGCGTGCTGGCCTCTCTGTTTTGCCTAGGTGGGGCTGCGACGTGTTAATCTTTCGCGGCCGGGCATGACCCAGGAAAGTGTGTCCGGCCAAATGGGATCAAGCGTGTTGGGTTATGTGGTGCACCCCTGCAGGGAAGTTAATCTATTCGAATAGCCGTGATCTTCGGTAACAGGACGACTTGGAGTTGTACCTTGACCTTATGACAACTAGAACCGGATACTTAATAAAACACACCCTTCCAAGTTCCACAGACAACCCGGTGATCGCTTTTCCGCAGGGCGACGAGGAGAGGATTGCCGGGTAGGATTATGCTATGCGATGCCACTGGAGATGCTACTTAGAGATGCTACTTGGAGGACTTCAATCTACTCTCTTCTACATGCTGCAAGACGGAGGCTGCCAGAAGCGTAGTCTTCGACAGGATTAGCTATCCCCCCTTATTCTGGCATTCTGCAGTTCAGTCCACCGATATGGCCCTTTACACATATACCCATGCATATGTAGTGTAGCTCCTTGCTTGCGAGTACTTTGGATGAGTACTCACGGTTGCTTTTCTCCCTCTTTTCCCCCCTTCCCTTCTACCTGGTTGTCACAACCAGATGCTGGGGCCCTGGAGCCAGACGCCACCGTCGACGATGACTACTACACCGGAGGTGCCTACTACTACGTGCAGCCCGCTGACGACGACCAGGAGTAGTTTAGGAGGATCCCAGTCAGGAGGCCTGCGCCTCTTTCGATCTGTATCCCAGTTTGTGCTAGCCTTCTTAAGGCAAACTTGTTTAACTTATGTCTGTACTCAGATATTGTTGCTTCCGCTGACTCGTCTATGATCGAGCACTTGTATTCGAGCCCTCGAGGCCCTTGGCTTGTATTATGATGCTTGTATGACTTATTTTTATTTATAGAGTTGTGTTGTGATATCTTCCCGTGAGTCCCTGATCTTGATCGTACACATTTGCGTGCATGATTAGTGTACGATTGAATCGGGGGCGTCACAAAAGGTGTCAAAGGTTAGAGGTTCATGGAAATATGGGAGGCTTGATGAGCAAAAGATAGGTAACGCAGCATAGCGATAGAACGAAGCAACTAGCATAGCAATGATAGTAGTGAGATCTAGGGTAGCGGTCATCTTGCCTAAAATCCCACAAGGAAGAAGAACGAGTCCATGAAGAAGATGAACGGATGAAGCCGAACCAAGCGTAGACGAACGAGTCCTCACGATCGCAACGAAAGAGGAACTATCGAAAAGAAGCACACAACATAGTAAAGACACCACACATAGACAAGGCATGATGCTCAACCAAGCATGATGCATGACAAAGCTACATGAAGCTACTCATGGCAAGAGATGATGCAAACAAGAGCAACACATCAAGGCAAATTTAAATGAGGTCGGGAACAACATATAACAATTCCGGTAAGTCCTCATATGCATATTTCGAAATTGGTCCAGATCTGAACAAAACTTATGTTTAAGTAGTTAAACATCAAGTTAAGATGCACCAAGATGATCTACACGAGATTCCAGTCAAGTTACATATAAAGTTCATTTAGTTCGGGGCTATGGCCTAGAAGATATGAGCAAAACAAGTCAAACATGGCATTGATGCAAAATGCATACAAACATCAAGCAAATACCTCAAAACAAGGATGCAACATGATAATATGGAACTACATGCAAAATCAAGCAAGTTTCATATAGAGCACACTCAAAACGGAGCAACGGTTCAACACACAAACACTAAACAAGTTTAAAGGACAAGCTGTCCGAAACAGCAACTAGGCATATTGCAAGCATCAGAACAATATGCTACAACATCTCAACATAAAAACAAAAGACATGGACATGATGCACAAGTAAAGCACAACAAAACATGAACACTGAGCTATCTCCAGAAATCACTAGAACAGCTCAAACACACATGGTAAGATTGCAAGTTATAACAATTTCAGACTTTGCAGAAAATAACATCACGACGCAATGTTTAGAGCTATCAAACAACATGTTACAGGAACTTATCATGGCAAACAAAGGCATGGCATGAATCTACTAAATGCATAGATCAAAAGTCCCTTAATGACCATAAGCCAAAAATGATCAGAAAATATGATGGCACCCATGTAAACATAGCGAGTTATTATACAGATTCAAACATGGCAGAAACAGAATTATGAAGGCATGTAGATGAGCTTGTGCAACTCACTACAGAGAAAAACATGGCATGGCAAGGCACCCAACAGTAATAAGACATGTTTTAGAAGCTAGGCATGGCAAGAGCAAGTTTATAGGGTGCATGGATCACTAGCAACAATCATGGTAACAACTGAACTTAAAGTTAACAGGCTAACAGCAATATTATCAAGCAACTTTGGAGCAAGATATGAACAAGCTACACCACGCTATAAATGCTACCAGGGGCATGGATGGATATAGGATGACATGTAGAACAAAACATGTTTAGTGGGCATCTCCAGATTATGCATAGAATGATAGTAGCAACATGTTTATATAGCATCACGAAATAACAGATTCAGCCTAGTAAAACAGCAACAGCATGTACCCTACTTAACAAGCTCGATTCACTCACCACAAGTCATTGCATGACAAGATAAGCACAGTATCATCAAGAAGACATGTTTGTGAAACAAACCAAGTCAAGAACAAGTTCATAGCATGCAATGATCAACTATAGCAACCTTGGCTAAATTGAATAACATGTAAATAATCTGCCAGGAAACATTTTGAAGCAAAAGTAGAGCAATCAAATGACATGCTAGACTACTCCATAATTGCAACAAAGGGCATGAATGGATAGACAATAACCATATGTTCAAAACACCCTTACTGAAGTGTCTCAAAATATGCATGGATCTCTTTGTAGCATCAAGTTTAGATGGCATCAAAATAACAGCAAAACAGGGACTAAAATCAGCAACATCACGATGCCTAGTTTGCATGCTTGTGCTAGTCACCACATTGATCACAAAAATACAAGGCATACACCCCTGTAAAGAAGCCATAGCATAGTTCAAAATACATGCACACATCAATCATGGCAAAAATGACAAAAGAGCTCGTTCTGTTAACAGACAGCAGAAAACATTATGAAGCACTCTTAGAACGATGATTCGGGCATCAAGATGACCTCAAATGAATATGATGCAATCGAATGAAATGATGTACTCGTCGAGGCGAACAATTTGACATATTACACGGACGAAACGGAGCTACAGATGCAGAGATACAACATGACGAACAGGCATGAAAATATCAAAAATCTGGGACTTAGAAATTTCGGGGGCAACCTCCAGATCTGCACGGTTTTTAAAGCGGCGGCGGATCTCGCAGGATCTCCGCCGGAGAAGATGGGGAAGACGGCCAGAGCTCGGGGAGGAGGCCGGGGAGGTCGGGGACGACCGGATCCGGTCCGGCCCGACCGGAGCCGCGGCAAGGCGGCACGGCAGCCGGCGACGCGGGACGGCGGAGGGGCGGCGCGGGGCGCGGCTCCGGTGGCCGGAGGCGGCCGGGCAGGCAGCCGGGCGACGCGGGGCAGCCCGGGAGGCAGGGAGGCGGCACTCGGCGAAGGGGAGGCGAGGGGCCGGCGGAGGAGGCTCGGGGGCCGGCCGGAGGGACGCGGCGGCGGGGTTCCGGCGCGGCGGCCGACGGCGCACGGGCGGCGAGGCGCCGCGGCGGCGGCGGAGGCCTTCGGCCCGGGCGGCGGCGAAGGGTGAGCGCGACGACGCGGGCGGCGGCGCGGGCTCCCTCGGGCTCGGCGCGGCCCGGGGCGGGCTCGATCTGGGCCCTCACTGGCCCCGGCGACGGGGAGGAGAGAGAGAGGGCGCGGGGGCGACGTGTCCCTGCCGGATTGGCCAAGGGGGCGGTGGCGGACGTGTCCGGCGCCGGGCGGACGTGTCCGGCGCGGCGCAGAGGGAAAAGCTAGGGTTAGGGGAAATGGACTGCGGGAATTTCGGAGGGGATCACATATTTATAGGTAGAGGGAGCTAGGAGAGTCCAAATGAGGAGCGGTTTTCGCCCACACGATCGTGATCGAACGACCGAGAGCATGGAGGGGAGTTAGATGGGTTTTGGGACACTTTGGAAGGGGTGTTGGGCTGCAAAGAAAGAGGGGCTTTACGGTTACCCGGTTAACCGTTGGAGTACCAAACAACCTCCGAATGGCACGAAACTTGACAGGCGGTCTACCGGTGGTATACCAAGGCCACTTGGCAAGCCCCGGGTCATTCCGAGAAAGTTTAACACCCACACATGAAAATAGAGAAGAGGGGGACGCCGGAGGGCATATGAGTGCCGTATTGCAAAACGGACAACGGGGAAAAGGCTCGGATGCATGAGACGAACACGTATGCGATGCAATGCAATGCACATGATGACATGGCAAAGTGCAACGTGCAAGCAAATGACATGGCAACGACGGCGAATAACTGGCGGACACCTGGCGCATCGGATCCGGTGCGTTACAACCACCTTCCGGAGGTGTAGAAAAATAATGTATAGGAGCTTGGAATGCCTCTGATGAGATGTAATCTTCCTTTCACCGTAGTAGTACTTTGTTTGGTTTTGTACTAAACCTTCTATGGTGTGTATGACGATGGAATAAAAGAAGTAGTTTTTGTATCTACCATGTCATACAGATGATCATCTTACATTCCAAGTTATCCATTACATTCTACATTTCTATGTCAGAATCTTATCATCCTGGACTAAACCATTGTCTTGTTTTCAAAGGATGGTTAACACCCGCACCAACCCTGCTCCCCCAGAGCAGGCCGAAGGCAGCAGAGTTGGGGAAACAAACCTGCCTCACCCACCTTCTCTGGCCGAGGTTATGCTAGAAGCCGAGAGAAACAAGCGGGAGACCAACCATTTGTTGGAGCGCATCGAGCAAAACACGGCACACCATCAGAGGAATAACTTGGTGTCGCTCAGCGACTTCATCAAGTTACATCCACCCACTTTCCACCACTCCGTCGAGCCTCTCGACGCCGATGACTGGCTTCGCAGTATTACTCACAAGATACGCTCTGCACTCGTAGCTGAGGCTGATAAGGTCACATTTGCTACATATCATCTTGAAGGCCCCGCCATTCTCTGGTGGGAGAACTATGGAGCCATGCGCCCAGTGGGCCAGGTCACTACTTGGGCTGAATTCAGCGAGGCTTTCTGTGAACATCACATTCCGGAGGGTCTTATGGACCATAAACGCGAGGAGTTCTGCAGTTTCACTCAAGGTCGACTCTCTGTGGATGCATACTGCAGGGAGTTCGGTAACCTAGCACGGTATGCAACTGAGGAAGTTTCCACTGATGCCAAGAAGCAAGCAAGGTTCCGCAAGGGACTTAGCCCTGAGCTTCGCCGTGACCTCCGTCTGCATGAGTGCACATCTTTTCATAAGCTTGTTAACAAGGCCATCAGTGCTGAGTCGGGTCAGTCTGATTATGAAGCAACACGCAAGCATGGCCGCGACATGGGTTCCTCATCCGGTGCTGGTTCACAGAAGCGTCGGGTGTGGGTGCCTAACACTGCCCTGCCACCGAGGTTCACACCGAGGCCATCCTATCAGGCGCCTCGTCCAGCTCAACAGTATGCACCAGCCAAGCCCTATGGTGGGCCAACCAACAATGCTCCTCCACGCACCAGCTCCGTGACATGCTTCAAGTGTGGGGAATCGGGCCACTACCTGCGCGAGTGTCCCCAGACCAACCCCAACCAGTCTAGAAAAGCTGTTGGCCATGGCAAGCCGACAGGGAAAGTGTTCTATGCCAAGCCGGCCACCGCTGCACGTGGCCATGTCAACTGTATCTCTGCTGAAGAAGCTCAAGAGGATCCAAACGTCGTTCTTGGTACGCTCCTTGTTAACTGCCACCCGGCATCTGTTCTTTTCGATACTGGAGCATCTCATTCATTTATATCCGAGAGCTATGCTCGACTGCATAACACCACATTCTGTGAGATGCCCACCTCTATGGTAATTCAAACCCCGGGATTCAAATGGCAAACTTCTAGAGTAAGCCATGGGAATGAAATTCAAGTCGATAGACTTGTTTTTCTCGCATCTTTGATAGCTCTCAAATCTTCGGATATTAATATCATCTTGGGTATGGACTGGATGTCAGCCCATCATGCTAAGATTGATTGCTTCTCTAGGACTGTTCAACTCACACATCCTTCGGGAAAGATAGTCAATGTCTTGACCCGAGTAGCCAAGCGACAGCTATATTCTCTTAACGCCAGTCCATTGCCAGACCTCGAAGACATTCTGGTAGTCCGTGACTTTCCGGATGTCTTTCCAGAGGAATTGCCAGGTGTTCCACCTGACAGAGATGTCGAGTTCGTGATAGATCTCATTCCCGGAACTGTCCCAATTTCTAGAAGACCCTATAAGATGGCACCACTAGAACTAGCCGAGCTTAAGACAGAACTCGATGAGTCCTTGAAAAAGGATTTCATCCGTCCTAGTTCGTCTCCATGGGCTTGTCCTGTTCTCTTCGTCAAGAAGAAGGATGGTACGGATCGGATGGTTGTAGATTATCGACCAGTCAGCCTGGTCACAATCAAGAACAAGTATCCGCTCCCCAGGATCAATGATCTGTATGATCAGCTCGCTGGATCCTCATTCTTCTCCAAAATGGATTTGAGGTTGGGCTACCATCAAATCAAAATCAGGAACGGGGACATTCCTAAAACAGCCTTTGTTACTCGTTATGGCCAATACGAGTACACCGTCATGTCCTTCGGTTTAACCAATGCTCCAGCCACTTTCTCTCGCTTAATGAACTCAATCTTCATGGAGTATTTGGATAAATTCGTTGTGGTTTACCTCGATGATATACTCATCTACTCCAAGAACGAGGAAGAACATGCCGAGCATCTAAGGCTAGTGTTGATGAAACTTAGAGAGCATCGCCTTTATGCCAAGTTCTCTAAATGCGAATTTTGGTTGCCAGAAGTGACCTATCTAGGACATGTAATTTCTAGTAAGGGTATTGCTGTCAATCCCGAGCGAGTTCAAGCCGTCCTTAATTGGACTCCACCTGAATCGGTCAAGCAAATTCGGAGTTTCCTTGGCTTAGCGAGCTATTGTCGCCGCTTTGTCAAGAACTTCTCCAAGGTTGCTAAACATCTAACTGAACTCCTCAAGAAAGATAAATAGTTCGAGTGGACTCCACAATGTGAGCACAACTTTCAGGAACTGAAAAGACGCCTGACATCTGCTCCCGTACTGGTACCACCAGATTTCTCTAAGGACTTTGTTATCTATTGCGACACCTCGCGACAGGGACTAGGTTGCATTCTCATGCAAGATCGTCATGTAATTGCTTATGCTTCACGGCAATTACACCCACATGAGGAGAACTACCCTACTCATGATCTAGAGCTTGCAGCTGTAGTCCATGCACTTAAAACCTGGTGACATTACCTCCTCGGTAATCGTTGTGAAATCTTCACCGATCATCAAAGTCTGAAGTACATATTCACCCAACCGGATTTGAATCTCAGGCAAAGACGTTGGGTCGAGTTGATCACAGATTTCGACTTAGGGATAACTTACACCCCAGGAAAAGCCAATGTCATGGCTGATGCACTAAGTCGTAAATCTTATTGTAACAAACTGATGTTACAACAAAGTCAACTGCTTCTCCATGAGGAATTTCGGAAGCTTAATCTTCACATCGTTCCTCAAGGATTTATTTCCACCTTGGTGGCGAAACCTACCCTTACGGATCAGATCATCAAAGCTCAGAAGGTAGATCCGGGGATTTCCCGTATCAAAAGAAACATCAAGAAAGGAGTTGCGAATTGTTTCTCCATTGATGATCAAGGAGTCGTATACTTCGGGAACCGCCTAGTGGTTCGTAAAATGCGAAACCTGACGTGATTGATCCTTAAGGAAGCTCATGAATCTCCTCTCACCATTCATCCCAGTAGCACTAAGATGTATCAGGACCTACGCCAGAGGTTCTGGTTGACTAGGATGAAGAGAGAAATTGCTTAGTTTGTTGCTAGTTGCGACGTCTGTCGTCGTGTAAAAGCAGAGCATCGACGGCCTGCTGGCACCCTTCAACCTTTAGCTATTCCTGAATGGAAATGGGACAAAATTGGTATGGACTTCATCACCGGTTTTCCCAGGACCAAGAGAGGGAATAACGCTATCTTCATCATTGTCGATCGTCTTTCCAAAGTGGCCATTTCTTGCCTGTTCGTGAGAGTATAACCGCTAGTCAGCTAGCAGACTTGTATATCTCCCGAATAGTATCCCTCCATGGTGTTCCACTGGAAATTAACTCGGATCGAGGAAGTCTCTTCACCTCTCGATTTTAGGAAAGTTTCCAAAATGCTATGGGAACCCGCCTTTCCTTTAGCACTGCCTTTCACCCTCAATCAAGTGGTTAAGTAAAACATGTCAACCAGATTCTAGAAGACATGCTTCGAGCTTCTGTTATCTCATTCGGAATGGATTGGGAGAAATGCCTTCCATTTTCCGAATTTGCTTATAACAACAGCTATCAATCTAGCTTGGGTAAAGCCCCTTTTGAAGTTCTCTATGGACGAAGGTGTCGAACGCCTCTTAACTGGTCAGAAACCGGGGAAAGACAATTCTTTGGCCCGGATATGATCCAGGAAGTAGAAGAGCAAGTTCGCATTGTTCATGAAAAGTTGAAAACAGCCCAGTCTCGTCAAAAGAGTCAATATGACCGAAAACATAAGGCTATGACTTTTGAGGTTGACGAGAAGGCTTACCTTCGGGTTACTCCTCTGAAGGGAACCCATCGTTTCGGTATCAAAGGCAAATTGGCTCCTCGCTACATTGGACCTTTTCGCATTCTCGCTAAACGAGGAGAAGTTGCCTACCAATTGGAACTACCTCCGCATCTCTCCAGAGTCCACGATGTCTTCCACGTTTCTCAACTCAGGTGTTGCTTCTCAGATCCTATTCGTGGAGTGGACCACGAAACGCTTGATCTTCAAGATAATCTCATGTACCGAGAGTACCCCGTTGGTATCCTCGATCAAGCCGAGCGTACCACTCGACGTCATAATATCAAGTTTATCAAGATTCAATGGTCGCACCCTTCTGAGAAGGAAGCAACTTGGGAAAGGGAGGATCGTCTTCGACTTGAGTACCCCGCCTTCTTTCCGGAGGAACCTAAATCTCGGGATGAGATTCTTTTGAGTGGGGTTGAGTTGTGACACCCTAGCTAGTTCATGCATTAGAGTGTTGCATCATGTCTATTTTTCTCAACAGAAACTTGAAATGGGGATGACAGAACCCCCAGCCCCCTCTGAAACCAACTAGGGTTTACTAAAAATATTTTCAATGAACCTGAAATGCCCTTCTAAAATGTCCATCATTTTTGCCCTGGTCCAGAACCTCTGCCAAAAGTGGTGTACAATTTTCTAGGTCATCCTAAGGTCTTTGAATTAAATCATAAGTATTTGAGTCTGGGCATTTAAATTATATAAATTATTTTAAATTCTCAAATAATCCCAAACTAAAATGTTCCATGCTGGATATATTCCAGTTAATGGCCATGAGCAGTTTGGTGAATTTTGGAGTTGTTTAGGCATTTTTAGTAAGTCCACAAAGTTACAGAATAAATAAAAATAGATAAATAAAAAGAGAGAGAGGGAACTAACCTGGCAGCCCACCAGCCAGCCCACCTAGCCGGCCCAGCCCAGCAGCCACTCCAGCGAGCTGCTTGCCTTCGCCAGGCAGGCAGGCAGGTGCTCGACGGCGGCACTAGCGCGCGCCACGCAGCTACCCGCCGCCCTGCTTCCTCCCCTCGCCTCTCTGCTGGCCTGGACAACCCCACGTCGTGCCCCGAACCCCGTGGACACATCCATTCTCCCCCTGCCTCTCTCCCTCGCTCTCCCGCTCCATGGCCGACGCCACCGTAGCCGCACCGTCGCCGTAGTCGCGCTCTCCGTCGTCCTTGCGCCGTGCCGTCGTGTCCAGGAGCTCCGCCGCCCTCCTCTTCATCGAGCTAGCCGAGCCCCGAGTGCTCGCTTGCCCCGAGGCCTCTGCACTGACCTCGCCCGACTCCGCCATCGCCGGAGATCCCCTTCGCCGTTGCCGCCGCACCAGCTCGTCCCCGACCGCGCCGTCTACTCCCTCGAGACCGCTGTGAGCCCAGCTACCTCTCCCCCCTTTCCTTTCTCGCTCTCAAGCCCCATAGCGATTGCACGTAGCTCACCCGCACGCGCCGCCGCGGAGTTCGTCTCCGACGTGACTCCGGCCATCCACTGGCCACACCACCATGTCCAACGCACTCACCGCACTCGTAGGAACCCGTAGCACCTCACCACGAGCCTCGCCGTGCTCCGTAGCTTCGGGTTCATCATCACCCGAACTCCAGCGACCACCAAAGTCGTCGCCGGCGCCGTTTCCAGCCACCCCGAGCGCAACCACCACCACCAAGAGCTGCGGCTTGCTCCCAGCTACACGTAGATGCCCTCCGCCGCTCATTTGGTCGCCGGAATGCACAAAACCACTCTCGCCGCCGTGTTCGGCCTCGTCGGCGGCTAAACAACGGTGAGTTGACCCCGCTGACCCCTCGTTTGACCACGGGTGGGCCCAGTTTGACCCCCCTTGGTCAATGACAGGTGGGGTCCAGCCCTGTTAACTAATCAGGATTAGTTTTAATTAATATTTAGTTAAACTAATTACACTGACACACGGGACCCACTAGTCAGGGTTGACCTGGACTGTTCTGTTGACCGCTAACGTCATCCTGACGTAATGCTGACGTAATAATTTATTTACTGGAATTATTTTTATTCAGGAAATTCCAGGAAATACCACAAACTTCAAAAAATCATAGAAATTAATCTGTAGCTCCAAATGCAAAGTTTTATATATGAAAAATGATCAGAAAAATCCAATCTATCCATCTTTACTGGTTTCATGCATGTTTAAACAATTTAACCTGCTGTTTAGTACAGAACAAGATAAAGCACTAAAAAGGGCCACATATGAGTTTGAAACTTGAATCTTTTGTTCAAACTAGTTCAAACCCATCTGGTCTTAGTTGCATTAGCCCAACACACTCATTTTGCCATGTCTCATGCATGCATCATATTGTTGCATATTGTTTGGTGATGTTTGTGTATCGGTGCTCTTTGCGGCAGGTTCTGCCTCCGAGGAGTACCACGATTACCCTAACGAAGAACAATACCAGTGCACCGACCCATCAGGCAAGCAACCAACCATTTGATCATATCGATACAATCCCATGTTCTCGCTTCTGCTCTCTTTTACTGCATTAAGACAACGCGTTTCAAACTGCTGTGTGCTACGGTAGTTGAACCCATTTCCTCTGCATGACCTATCATTGCCACAGTAACTAGATGAAACCCACTAGCATGTGTAGGAGTTGATTGAGCCATATGTATGTGTTGTTCCTACCTTGCTATGCCTGCTATGCTTAGAGTCGTGTCAGGTCTGGTTCATCTGGGTGATGGGCTAGAGTGAAATGATCATGTGGATATGAGAGTAAGGTGTTGAACACGATTTGGTAAAGGTATCGATGAGAGGCCATGTAGGACTACATGGTGGGTTGTTTCATTGAAGCCGACCCTAAGCACTAAGATCTGTATGTGTGATTTAAGATTCAGCTACTACCATGCATTGGGCCCGAAACCAATGGACCCTCTCGGCTTCTTATTCACCCTAGTCCTCTGTCCAAGAGTTGCAAGTAGTTTCTGGTGTTTGTAGCCTACTGGAGGCCGTGGACAGCGCTGACCGCGGGGTGGGCTGTGATGCGGTAGGTACGTGGCACGGTGTACCAGATACCCGTTAGGTATCTCGGGAACCCTGTACACATCGTTCGGGGCCGTATGTGGAAACCTCGGTCGGACTCCCTGCGGATGGAACCTGGATAGGCTATAAACCTGGACTAGAGACTTAGGTGTTTAGGTAGGTCGTGGCCGACACCCATGTTGGGCTTCCGCTTGAAGGTTGTCGAGTACATGTCGTGTAAACGGCGGTAAGTGGTGAGAGCGTGTATGAAGAAGTACACCCCTGCAAGGTTAACATCATCTATTCGAATAGCCGCGTCCGCGGTAAAGGACTACTTGGTCACCTATATAGTTCATAGACAAGTAAATGGATACTACTAAAAATCTCAAGATAAGCGTGAGTGCCGAGGATGGATCTTCCATAGGATGACGGAGGTGGATACTCAGTGGTGTATTGAAGTGGTGAGTAGTGGACTCGAGTGCGCAAAACCATTTCAAGTTGGTGTCTCATAGGATAGCTTAGCCAAGAGTCAAAGCTGGCTTGCTGCAATAACCCCACCAACCTTTCTTGATAATGTGCATGTATGTAGGATATTATGTAAGTCTTGCTGAGTACCTTTGTACTCATGTTGCTTTAATTTACATTTTTCAGAAGACGCTGCAACCCCTTCTGATGGGTTCTTCATAGACATTGACATCAATGAGTAGACTGAGGCCCAGGCGGTGATCCTGAGCTTGTGAAGGACCATGTAGTATAGCCAGGCTTCCCCAAGCCTCTTTTATTTTACTAGTTGTCTGTACTCACACAAGTTACTTCCGCTGTTGGCTTGTATGCTTGTATGACTTGAATGTGGGTCGTGTGACCCATACTTGTGTGTGTGCTATGTATGGCTCTCTGAGCCTTTAAATAAAAGTACTTTTGTTGTAGAGTCATGTTGTGATGCCTTGTTGTATTTGCACATATCGAGCATATTGTGTGTATGATTGAAATGCTTGTATGTGTGGGATCTGACTATCTAGTTGTTTATTCTTAGTAGCCTCTCTTACTGGGAAATGTCTCCTAGTGTTTCCACTGAGCCTTGGTAGCTTGCTACTGCTCCGGAACACTTAGGCTGGCCGGCATGTGTCCTTCTTTGTTCCTGTGTCTGTCCCTTCGGGGAAATGTCACACGATGGATACCGGAGTCTTGTTAGCCTGCTACAGCCCGGTTTACCGGAGTCCTACTAGCCCAGTGCTACAGGCCGGATCCACTTGCTGATGACCGACACGTTCGATGCTGGGTCATGGATGCCTGTCCCTGTAAGTCTGTGCCACTTTGGGTTTACGACTAGCCATGTCAGCCCGGGCTCCTTACCATATGGATGCTAGCGACACTATCATATACGTGTGCCAAAAGGCGCAAACGGTCCCGGGCAAAGGTAAGACGACACCCGTGGGAATACCGTGCGTGAGGCTGCAAAGTGATATGAGATGTTACATGCTAGATCGATGTGGCATCGAGTCGAGGTCCTGACACGAGGGCAGCAGCGGAGATGCCGGAGGGTCCAGCGACTCTCCCGAGATTCTCGTGACTCCGGAGACGAGCAACGACAGCTACGAGCCCCGGAGCTCGCGTCGCGCCCGGAGCAGAGTTGTTGCATCAGGCCGCCGGCGCGGCTGATCTGGATGGGGTTGGTGCTGACCCCTCATGGCCCATTGTTGATGATGGCGTCGATCATGAAGGCACATGTAATTAGCTTCCCTTAGGATTAGCACCTTTTGTTCCCTACGAGGAATCGGGGAAATACCCTGTGGGGGCATGTAAAACGTTTTCTACACCTTTTGTTAATATTATCCTTATCGCGAAGTGATGTAAGATTCTTGTCATGTCTCAGCTCGGTTCCCCCTTTCTAACCTCACGAGGGCTTGGTGCTCTACGCTGATAGATCCCGGTCCCCAGGCAGGCTTCAGCCGTCGCTGGTATGACAGGTCGCGATGTCGTGGTCAAGGCCAGGAGGTGAGCGGCCCGAGGTCTAGTAAGAGCCCCTGAGGCGCGATGCTCAGGAGGTCCCCCTTAGCGCTCAAGCAGCCGCCGCTGGGTGAGAAAGGAAGGCAACATCACCGTCACAGGACCGCATTTAAGTGAGGGTTCGGTGTTGCATTGATTAGCTTTTCTAGGAGCGTGACTTATCTCGGGAGCTTGGAGCCGTTCAGTAGCGAGGTGCCAGACCTGCGTGTCGGTAGCTAGGATGTTGCTGGGTCAGGCCTTCGGAAGCTTGTCCTTTCTTCCCAGCACTCTCCTTTGTGCTCTACGTCCTCAGGTCCCGGCCCTCCAGCGAGCTCAGCCGCCGCTGGTATGTTAGGTCGCGATGCTGTGATCAAGGCTAGGTGGTGAGGGCTGGAGAGCCAGTAAGAGCTCCTGAGTAGCGATGCTCAGGAGCCCCCTTTCAACGCGCGAGCGGATCGCACGGGTAAAAGAGAGAGAGAGTTCATGACGCCCCCACGCTATTCCTTAGTTGGACCCTGTAAACCAACATGAGGAAAACAGGGACTGGCATTACGATTGCCGGCCAGCCATTGGTTGCTCCGATGGGGTGATGAGGGCACTGAGGGCCTGGCGAGGTAGCACCTTGCAGTGCTGCCGCGACCAGAGCTCAACCACTCAGATTTGTCAATGTTGAAGGGATGGACCCATGCACAAGCGCCGTTCCAAAGCGAGCGGCTCCAAGGGTAGGTGTCAATTGAGCAGGCGATTATCACAGGCAGGTTAAGCATGAAAAAGAAAACCAACTTAGATAGATGCAGGAAAGGCCCGAGCGGCTTGGGGATGATGCAACCCGAGGGGCGCCCCCAACAAGGTAAGCTAAAGACATAAGAAAAACGGATACATGCCGCGGGGACAGACCCACGCGACCTGGGAATGATGCAGCCCTGAGGGTGCTCCCAGCTGAAATGAAACTCGAAAGATGTGTTGGCGAGTGTTGGAGTAGCTGATGACGCACGGTGAAGAAGCCAATCCTCACGAGCCTTCGGAACCCTGAGCCTCGGGAGGCTCTGGAGGTCCGGGTGGCTCGGCAAGGTCCATCTCCATCTCCTCCAGGAACGCACGGTGCCTGGCCACCTGAGCCTCCAAAATGCTCCTCATCAGGCGCTGGTGAGTAGCAGCCGCGTTCGGCAGGCCGAAAGGCATGCGAACATAGCTGTGGCGTGGAACCTCGCAACGTCCCACACGCGAAGGCTGGAAGCGCTCCTGAGACGCGACTCGATTGAGCCCTAGGTAGTCGATGCAGACGCGCAGCCCGCCATCCTCGGCTGGATGGGGTGCTACGCCGGGTAGGCGGCGGCTGCCGCGCATGACTCTCGACCCCTGCAGCTCCTGAGTGACCTCGGTGATGAACTCCTGAGGGTTGGGCCCTCCTTGCCTCATGCCTTCCTAAGGGAAACGTGCCGCGAAGCACGCCTCCCTCGTGCTCTTGGCAAAGTCAGTGGCCCTCTAGGAGAGAGCCCCCAAGCCTTGCGCACCTTTCTATGCGACGGATGGAGGCGCCCCTTGGACGGGCGCAGATCCTGGCGTGGTGCCTCCGGAGGTGCCTCTCTCCTGAGGCCTTGAGCTGGGTGATGTCTTCTTCTTTGGGGTTGCCTCGGGAAGGCTCCCACTCTTGCTGTGCGAGTCCACAATTGATGCGGCTTGGAAGGCACGCTTGAGAGAGCACACCACATCCTTCTCTTCACAGGGGACTGTGATGATTCCGCAGCTTCCCGGCATCTTGAGGACATTGTAGCCATGATGAGTCGCTGCCATGAACTTGGCCAGGGCTAGATACCCGAGGATGGCATTGTACGGCAGGTGAATGTGGGCAACGTCGAAGTCAATGAGCTTGGTACGGTAGTTCTTGCGCTGTCAAGAGGTGACAGGGAGGCATACCTACCCTATCGGGGTGGTGGAACCATCAGTGACTACTAGGAAAGGCTTGGTCGACTGAAGCTGGTCATACGGCACTTGGAGATTGTTGAACGTCTCGAAGGATAGAATGTTGAGTCCTACACCGCCATCAATGAGGGTCCTGGTGACCTGCACATTGTTGATGACTGGGGAACTGAGCATTGGATGGACACGGGCTGTTGCCGCACACTTGAGTTGATCCGCCAAGCTGAACGTGATGGCGCACGTGGACCACCTGAGAGGGTGCGTGGCCTTGAGCTTGGGGAGGATTACATTCACCTCGCGAGCAAATTGCTTGAAGATGCGCTGAGAGGCCGGGGCCTGGGCACTGCCCAAGATGCAAGCAATAGCACGCGACTCCTGGAAGCCCCCATCCCCCTCGTCCTGATGATGGTCGTCATTCCATCTTGGCAGTGGCGGTAGAGGAGGAAGGCCTGCGTTGCCTTGCGGGTGATCCTCACGAGGCTGATCCCTCCAAGCCCCCCTCGCGAGGCTAGTCCTGCGAGTGATCCTCGCGAGGCCTGTCACGCCACCCTTGACGAGGGCCACGGTCGTCCCATCGTCATCCACCTCTTCCTCCACCTCTTCCTCCGCCTCGACCATAGCCCCGATCGTTGTACTCAGGGCGTCGATTGACATGTCCTTGTCACACGGCCCTGAGCTCTTGGCATTCATTGGTGTTGTGGGTGTGGAGGTTGTGGTACATGCAGTACCGGCTTCCCTTTGACGACTCCGGCTGGTCCCTGCCGTGCTTCATATCTGGCTCTGCTGCGAGCACAACTGCTCCTTTGCGCTTCACGTCCTTGGCCTTGGCTTTCTTCTGTTCTAGGTCAGCAGCTGGGAGCTCGAGAAGGGAGAGGCGTCCCTCCTCGGCCATTGCGCACTTGGTTGCCAGGTTGAACATCTCCAGAGACATGCACATATCTTCGTGGATCGCCAGCTCCTCCTTCATCTTGACATCATGGACACCATCAGAGAATGTTGAGATGATGGACTCCTCGGTCACCTTGGGAATCTTGAGGCGAGCGTTGTTGAAGCGCTGGATGTACTTCTACAGGGTCTCTTCGGATTGCTGCTTGATGCGGTGCATGTCACCCACGGCCGGAGGGCAGTCGCGTGTGCCCTGGAAGTTGGCAATGAAGCGGGTGTGCATCTCGTCCCAGGAGGAGATCATGCCGGGAGGCAGGTTGAAGAGCCAGGTGCGGGCACCGTCTTTGAGCGCCATGGGAAACCAGTTCACCATGACCTTTTTGTCTCCGTTGGCCGCTTTGATGCCCAGCTCATAGAGCTACACGAACTCTGCAGGGTCGGCAGTGCGGTCGTAGCGAGGAGGCAGGTCTGGCTTGAACTTGCCCAGCCAGGCGACACTGCGTAGCTCGGTGGTGAAGGAGTGACAGCCTGCAGTGGCCACCAGTGCTCTTTGCTGATGCGGGGCTTGCTCCTGGAGACTCCCGCGCGCCGCCGCCAGGGGCAACTCGGGGTCTTGACGCGCCTGCGCAGGGATGCGGTCATGACGTGCCAGTGCAGGGAGCACGCGAGCACCTTCTTGGGGACGAGGATTTCTTGGCAGCTCCTTTCTTGTCGCGCTGGCGCTGGATGCGGTGGGTTTCCTCCAGGGGCAGCGCGTCTTGGAGCCAGGGCGCCTTCTTGGGGAAGAGGTGCCGGAGGCGCCTCCTGAACCGCATCACCCACGCAGGACGGAGGGCGAGGCAGCGAGAGGGACGGTGCAGGGGAGCCCCCTGCGGTGCTGACGAGATCGGTGATGCGAGCGAGCCACTCCTCATAGAGGTCATCGATGGGACGGTAGCACATGAGCTCACATGGCAGGACCAATGCGGCGTGCGCGTCCGTGGGAGCGCTACTGGCGTGCAACGACGAACCAGCTAGAGTCAGCGATGGGGTGCCGGTGCGGCCTTCCCACCGCACCGAGGGATGCAGAGACGACGTCTGCTGCTCGTTCCCTGCCGGGCCGGTGGCAGCGTGGGCGGCAGGCGGTGGGGAACAACGGTGAGGCCCACCGAAGGGAGCCGTCTGGGTGACGTGGGCGGCGAGAGCAGCCGACGCTCAGCGTGAGCCCTGCGAGCGTCAGCCATGGACACGGCGAACGATCGAACATGGAACAACGGAAGAAAGATTCCGTAGCACCCCTACCTTGCGCGCCAAATGTCGGATATCGGGTTCCAGCAAAACCCTTAAGGTTTGAACTCTGGGGTGCGCGCGAAGATCCTTCGTCTACAAATCCACACCTGAACGCCTCACTGAGAATCTAAGCTACACGATGAACAACACGAGGGACACAAGATTTCTACTGGTTCGGGCCACCGTTGTGGTGTACTACCCTACTCCAGTGTGTGGTGTGGTGGATTGCCTCAGGGGCTGATGATGAACAGTACAAGGGAGGAATAGCCTCGCAAGAGGTGTTCTTGGGCTGGTGCGATGAACTACTTGGGTTAGTTCGATCGCCTCTTGATCTGATGAGAACTTGATGATCTCCTCTCTACCGTGGTGGCTATCCCTATTTATAGAGGCCTTGGTCCTATTCCCAGATATTGAGCGGGAAAGGCGCCAACAATGGCCATTTTGAAGGGGAACATCTAGTACAAGTTATCCTGACTAAAGTTGGTCTTTGGCTGCTAAAGCACTGGCGATCATGCCATCTTGGGCTCCATGGTGACCTCCGTCCTGCCGCTCTGCTGATCTTGGTCTCATTGCACCGAAATGGTAACCTTTCCTTGATGCCTCGGTACTCCGTGCTTGTGCTTGCCCCCTTTGCACCAAAGAGGAAACAAGGACACTACGCAGGCCGGCGCCCGCCTGGTCTCGATCGTCATGGCTTGCGTCACGAGCACCTCGTGAGGTAACCTTGCCTTGGTCTCTCCGCCTCCTCGCGAGCCTGCCTGGTGAGGCCGCTGCTGAGGAAGCCTTGCATCGTCCGCCCCGTGAGGCTTGCCCCCTCGCGAGGGTCTTGAGCTTGAATTGATGATGATGGGCCGTACTAGGCCACCCCTTGAGCCACGCCGCAGGCCGCAGGCAGGCAAGTCTGGGGACCCCCGTTCCCAGAACGCCGACACGGCCCATTATGGTCTGCCGAATCTTGTGGGCCTTTAGCTGGGCCGGCCCATCGTGGTCCGAAAAATCTTGTGGGCCTTTAGCTGGGCCGGTCCGTTATGGTCTGCAAAATCGTGTGGGCCTTCAGCTGGGCCGACCCTTTATAGTCCGCTAAATTTTGTTGGCCTTTAGATGGGCCGGCCCATTATTGTCTACAAAATCTTGTGGGCCTTTAGCTAGGCTGGCCCATTATGGTCTGCTAAATCTTATGGGCCTTCGGTTGGGCCTGCCCATTTAAACTTTATGGGCCATTTTTTGGCTGGTCCACTTGTCAACATATCATAGGCCCATCTCGACTGTTGGATGAGTGACACCTGGATCCGTCAGCTAATGAGAATTTTACACATGGAAAATCGGCATTGGTCATGGCTGTTAGCGGGTTATCGGATCCAAAACCGGACCCGATAGGTTAATGGTGGTTAACATCGACCCGTTACGATGGATGCCACGTGTCGGTCACCCTTGAAGAAAGCACTTCTATGACGCGTGATTTATCGTCATGGAAGTGGACACTTCCGTGATGATAATTTTGGTAATGTCATGGAACACTTCTACGACAGCACAGGTATGACTATCTTGATTCTGTCATAAAATTGTCATGGATGTACATGCATGACAGAAAACGCGACCTACTGTGAGAAACATGTATCATCACGGGAGTGTATTTTTTTTTGTAGTGCGTGCCTGCCCCCAAGTTTACTGCTAGTGATGAATTTGCATATGTTGTAGACATGATCAACATGAACATGAATAACAGCCTATAAAACAATCCTTTCAAAATCCGGCTTAAAGCCTCCGGTTTAAAATAGATGTCTTGATTAGTACTGAACTCGTCACCCCCAAGGGCTAGTTTAATATGTATGCATGAGCCGGTCCTTCGTACTCTTGAACACAATACTTAATTGTGTAGTTCTCATGAGCCGGCTATGGCCGGTTGTAGCATCAAAGGGTAGTCGTAAAATTGCAACAAGACAATCAATATGCATTAGACCGCAAGTGCCAAGTACTCTTGCTCGCAAAGTGCTTGGGACTTATTCACATAAGCCGCCACATAAACAGAGCTTTCGGTAGACATTAGCCCCCAAGTGCCAAGTGTTGTTGCTTGCAAAAGTCTTGGGACTTAATGTTTTGAACTAAAGTTGAATTATGATTTTGATCCGGGGTGTCGGTGGGAAACGACACCTACGGGATCACAAGAACCCCTGCTATGGTTGCGGGGCGCCGGGTTGTGAGAAGAGCAGGATTAGCAATCAGCACAAGGATCGTTTACCCAGGTTCGGGCCGCGAGGATGCGTAAAACCCTAGTCCTGCTTTGGTGGATGTATTGAGTGTTTGTCAGGTCTTGAACTAGCTACGGTAGCTGCGTGGTTTCAAAGAGCCGAATCCCTCTCCAGTACGCCATGGGCCTCCTTTTATAGTCGAAAGGGGCTGCCATAGTGGCATAGAGGAGGTGGAAAGGCCTATAGTGCTACGAGCTTATCGCTCGTATTACAGGACAAGGCACATTTAATGCGTAGCTTAGGTGTCCTCTCCATCTGATCTTATTGGGGATGGGAGCGAGGCCCGTCCCGTCCGTCCCCACTCCTCCTCACTTCGACACGCGCCCTGGCCAGCGATGCATGCGGCGCCATGTAGGCAGGGAAGCAGCTGAGGTGGCGCGGTGGTGGATCCTCCATGAAGATCTGCATGCCGCCACGCAGGCGTGCACTGAGTTGGCCTGGAAGCTGCATGTTGCCACGCAGGTGCCTGCCCAGCTGGTTGGGATGGCAGCTGCATGTGAACTGTGGTGGAGATTTGGTTGGTGCGGGCCTGGAAGTGGCCCCGCTGACGCTCTTGGCAAGGGTCTTGCCGGGTGGCGGTCTTGACGTGGCGCGCTGGCGTCCCCGGCAAGGATCTTGCCGGGGGTCTTGTGGGTTTCCTCTGCAAGGATCTTGTCGTGAATTGTTGACTTCCAATCCCCATCTGATCTTGAATATTCTTTGTCTTCACAAAGATCTGCATGCCAACATGGAGGTGCCTCCCGAGCCCTAGCCCAACGTGGTTGATGGTGTTGGAGACCGTGGGTTTGAGGGTGTCTCACTCCGCTGGTGTGGGCGAGCTGTCCCGGCAAGGGACTTGCTGGGGAAACCTGCTTCGCCCATCTGCTCTCTGTGGTCTCGGTCTTTGGCTTCTCTTCGGCTCCCCTACTTTGCCCTCTATGTGCGGCCGTGGCGCATGGCTCTGACTGCCCATGCACAAGTAAAGGGTCAAAAGGAGAGCCCCTACTTTTGTACACCGACAGGAGCCCCCGGGCCTGGGCCACGCATAAGCGCGACACATTGTTGGGCCAGGCCCAAAACGGTACGCGGGCAGGCGGGGCGGATTTTACCGCGGTAACTGTTTCGTCCGCTGCGCTTCCCCACGACCCGCGTCGAACGTGCGTCATGGAGGAGCGTGCTTGATGTGGTGGGCATGCGTGGGGCGGTTCCCGCACGCATGCGTCATATCGCAGTTAATGGGAAAGGAGGCGGCCCGCGCCTTCCCCGTAAAAGGGAATAACCGTGGGCGCGTTGCTCACTTTACCCCTTCCCTGCGTCTTTTCCAATCTAGGAACCGCCACTCCCTTTCTTCCTCCTGCTCGAGCCCCCCGTCTTCGTCCACCGTTGCTGCGCTTCCGCCGTCCTCTGCCATCTTGCTTCTCGCAGCCGCCATGGCGCCCAAATCAACCAAAGGCAAGGGAGTGGCCAAAGATGCCGGGGCGGCGGAGCAGCTGGAGAGCGAGCTGGTGGCGCGACGGGCGTAGTTCGCCTACTTCCCCTCGACGGTCGACGTGTCCGAGCTCTGGGATTTCTTCAAATCTCTATGGGGGGGTGAAGACCGGGGGAGAAACGACGGGGCATCCAGCCACGCGTGTCATCCCTGCCAGCGACGGGGCCGCCCCAAATCGGTACCCCTTCTTTGTTGACTACTTCTCTTGCGGGCTCTGTCCCCCTTTCTCTGATTTCTTCAAGGATGTCATGCACACCTACGGCTTCCGCCTTCTGGATTTCACTCTGATTGTCGTGGCGTGCATGGTTCTCTTCGCACAGCTCTGCGAGGGCTTTGCCGGGGTGCACCCCAACACGACGCTCTTCCGCCACTACTTCTCTCCTCGGATCAAAAAGGAGGGCGCCATCTCCGGTTTCTTCGCCTGGATTCTATGGGAGAAGGGGGCGTACCCAGAGGGCGCCACGAAGGAGTGGTGGGAACAGAGGAGGGGCCGGTGGTGCTGGATTGAGGAGGAGAACCCGCCAGCATTCTGCAAGGTTCGCCGGGAGCCGCCGGTCCGTGGAAACGACTGGGGCGACGTCGACACCGACGACGCGAAGCTCACGATTGCCACCACCAAGATCCATCGGCTCACCCAGGCCGGGCTCACCCTCAAAATGATCGAGGCAGACTTCATCCGCCGCCGAGTCACTCCTTTGCACAACAAGGGGAGGCCGGCCTGGCTTTTCATGAATGCTGCTGACATCATGAGGCTCCGCCCCGGCCTCGAACACAACCTGACGGTGCTGAGGCATGCCCATCTCTGCCAACGGATCTTCCAGCTTGAGGTCAATGACGACGGCGAGGTTGAGCGGTCCGGCAAGGATGCGAGGGCCGCCGCGAAGGCCGACAAGGTCGCCAAAGAGCCCGTTTTCAAGTTGTCGGTGGGAGTGGTCCCGTTGTGCAACAATTCTTGTCAGTCCGAGACCGTCGCCATGATGTCGTTCTTCAACGCGCAATGCCTTGACCCGAGTTGGGTCGAGCCAGATGAGCTCCAAGTACAGGAATTCTTTGACACCTTGCATGAGCGGTACGTCACCTCCGAGCCACGGCTCATCCAGGACACCTCCCAGGCGGAGCTGGATTACATCACCGCCAGGGTGGCGGAGGCGAAGCTCACCGAGGAGGTCGGTAGCGCCGGCGGCGTGGAGGATAAGGCCGCGGTGGTAGCAGAAGAAGAAGACATTGCCCGGTGGGCTGAGGCCGCTATGGAGGCCAGCAGTGCCGGCACCGGAGCTCCCCTCGTCGAGGACGTGGTCGACGAGTCGTTGGAAGAGGAGGACGAGGGGGAGGAGACCACGGCAGCTGACCCTCCAATCACTGGAAGAGGGAGAGTCCTACTGTGGGCCACCTCCGGCGAGCCAGTCTATCCCGACCGGGCCGCGCAGCTGCGGCAAGCCGAGGAGACGTCTGCTCGCCAGACGAGGGCTGTGGCAACAAAGAAGGCGGTGAAGGCCATGGCGGCGAAGAAGAAGGCATCCGCTTCTTCATCGTCCAAGTGTGTCCAGACGCCATCGCCTCCCCTTCGCCGGCAGACATTGGCGCGGGGATCGCGTTTGACTGGACCCCTCAGCCCATAGAGGAAGAGGAAGGCAGTAGAGGAGGAGGAGGAGGAAGAGTAAGCTCTGCTTTTCCCTCTTCTTTTCCTTTTTTTTGTTTTCTCCATTTCCGCAAATGGTGCCGCCTATCCTGAATCATCTTCATCCCGCAGGGACGTGGAGACGCTGGCCCAAAGGGCGAAGAGGGCCAGGATTTCGACAAGCGGCCAGCCCCTGGCAGGCACCTCCAGCATGCCGCTGGTGGTGTTGAGCAGCCCGGACAGCAGCCCCCAGCCCAGCCCCCGGCGTGAGCCCATCACTCGTCCTTTGTCGATGTGCGCTAGGGGTACGATACTTTGGTACTGACCATGTCATGGATGTAGGAGGGGAGCAGCAGCAACGGGAGCCATAGAGGGCTTCTCCCAATGCGCCGCCCCCATCGACAATGCTGCCCCGAGGGGCGTCCCCAGCAAGGGCACCAAGCACCGAGCCCATGCACACGGAGGAGGAGGAGGAGAACGAGGGTGCCGGTGGCTTCGCCTCGACGCCGAACCTTGGCGGGGAGGGGACTTTTGCTTCTCGGCTTGGCACGGGTAAGCCACTCGCCTTACGTTCCTGCTTGCGTTCTTTCTTTCTTCTTTTTTTATTGGCTTTTGATCTTGGCCCCGCCCTGTCCCCTTCTTGGCATCTAGACTTCCCCTTGATGGACACAGAGGACGTCGATACCGTCATTGAGGATGTCACCAAGGACGCCGCAGCGCTGGCCGGGAAGATCACCACTGGGGAGAGCGCCAATGGCGCTGCCGAGGACGCTGCCAAGGGGCTCGCCAAGGAGCCCGACAAGGGACCTGCCGGGGAGGCCGGCAAGGCCGCTGGCTAGGAGGAGGTGGTTGATGACCAGCCCTCCACCTCCGCTGCCTCCGCCTCCGGCAGGTACCTGCGGGTGAGCGATGACCTCTTCGTCCATCTTCTAGGTGCGTCGAGCACCAGGGCTCCCATCGAGGGAAAGGTGTTTGATGATGAAGTGCTTTCCGCGGCTGGGCTCGAGGTCGTCAACGAGCCAAGCATTGGTGGCGACGGCTCCCGGGAGGAGCGGCTGCTCCAGGCCATGGGCGCCAGCTTCTGGAAGCTCCAGGCGCTCCACCGCGCCCGTTTGGACAAGGCCATGTCCAGGACGGCGGTGGTGGAGAAGGCGGAGGCGGACCTCCAGGGGCGTGTCGCCGAGGCGCAGGACTGGTTCCGCTAGGCTCAAGACGAGCTGAAGGCCGCCCAGGGTGAGCTGGCCAAGCGTGACGTGGAGCTCACCATGAAGCTGGCCGACGTCGAGAAGGCCCAAGAGGCGGGAAGAACTTGGCCGCTGCTGCCGAGACCGCCCGGGCCCAGCACGAGGCCGCACTAAACTCCTAGGAGGAGGACCTTGCCGCGCGCGAGGAGAGGCTCGCCACCACGCTCCGCAGCAAGGATGAAGAGGTGGACTAACTCGTCGTACAGTGGACCCAAGAGCCAGAGCAGAGGCACAGGGAGGCGCTCGATGCCCAGGCTATGGTTCACGCCGGCAAGGTGAAGGAGCTGGTGGCGGAGCGGGATGAGCTGAAGGAACAAACTCTGAAGTTGTCCGAGGAGAAGGACACGCTCAACAGTGCCCTGGCAGAGGTGCATGGCGCAGCCGTCAGCAGGGCCGGAGAGATCTCCGAGGCCAACAACTCCATCAGAGACCTCAAGCTGAAGCTGGAGGATGTCGAGAAGATGCTGTCGGAGGCCAAGGCCCGAGAGGGGACCCTGGCCAAGAACCTGGAGACCGAGAAGCAGCTACGGAGGAACGAGGCCGCCAACCTTAATGACCATGTGGAGGGCGAGAAGCGTTGGCTCGGATGCCTCGCCATCGTTACGAACTCGGTCGTCATACATCTGGCCATCATGGGGATGTCGGACATAAGGTACGCCCCAGAGACGAGCCCGAGCCCCAACGCCAACCTGACCCAGTTCTTTGAGAAGGTTGTCGGCGCCCTGGAGCCGCTTCACTCTAACTGGGTAGCCTCCCTAGCCGAGGAGTCCCGGATGCTCTGTCGGGGCGCCATGACCAAGGTGCTTGCCAAGAGAGCGCACTGGTTTCCCGACCTCGACTTCGAAGCTGCACTGAAGAGCTTGCCGGAGGATGATGACATTGCGGCGCTCAAGGAGCTTATCAAGCCCATCATCAGCCGCATCGACAAAATCAAGAGGTTTGAGGGCCAGTGCCGGGACTAGGCACCCCATTTCTTATCGCCGCTGTAGGTTCATGACCAGGACAATTGCTATCTTTAGTTAGGACCGCGGTGGCAATTTCTATAATATAACTCTGTAGTACTTCTGACATTATGCATGTTATTTTCGAGTTCGATTTGCCTTTGTATGTCCACCCTACGCTAACTGGGTAGGCTTGCCGATGCGTAAATCCAGGGCGGCATCTTGAGGAAGGATACCCATTGGCCTGCCTGGTGCGCTTGCTGCCAAGCGAACCACCTTACCGCCCTTAACGCAGTCGCTCGAACTGGCAAGCTTGACTCGAGTCAGAGTCAAGAGAGTTGCCAATTGTGGAAGGCTACCCTGCCGCCCTTGACGCGGCCGCTTGAGCTGTTGAGCAGACTTGAAACAGAACAAAGTCGTTGCCAAATTGCGGGAGAGCCCCTTTGCGCACAGGTTTCCCATACATAGGCAGAATCTCCAAGGATGATAACCTTATATTAAGGAGAAAAGTTTAAAGTTTGGCATGACTTAGCTTTTTTGTCGCCACCCTGGCATCCTTCGTGCTCGCAGGCAACACTTCTCTCTTGGCTGCCTTCTCCGCGGGAGACGTGGCGATGAAGAACTGCTAGGCCAACTACTATACCAGATTCTCACAATTGCGCCCCCTACCTAGCACGCCAAAGATGTCGGTGGAAAACGACACCTATGGGATCACAAGAATCCCTACTATGGTTGCGGGGCGCGGGGTTGTGAGAAGAGCAGGATTAGCAATCAGCACAATGATCATTTACACAGGTTCGGGCCGCGAGGATGCATAAAACCCTAGTCCTCCTTTGGTGGATGTATTAAGTGTTCTTGAGCTCTTGAACTAGCTACGGTAGCTGCGTGGTTTCAAAGAGCCGAATCCCTCTCCAGTAAACCATGGGCCTCCTTTTATAGTCGAAAGGGGCTGCCACAGTGGCACACAGGAGGTGGAAAGGCCTACAGTGCTACGAGCTTATCACTCATATTACAGGATAAGGCACATTTAATGCGTAGCTTAGGTGTCCTCTCGCTTTATCAGGGATGGGAGCGAGGCCCGTCCCGTCTGTCGCTGCTCCTCCTCGCTTCGACATGCGCCCTGGCCAGTGATGTATGCGGCGCCATGTAGGCAGGCAAGCAGCTGAGGTGGCGCGGTGGTGGAGCCTCCACGAAGATCTACATGCCGCCACACAGGCGTGTGCTGAGTTGTCCTGGAAGGTGCATGTTGCCACGCAGGTGCCTGCCCAGCTGGTTGGGCTGGCAGCTGGTGGAGATTTGGTTGGTGCGGGGCCTGGCAGTGGCCCTACTGACGCTCTTGGCAAGGGTCTTGCCGGGTGGCGGTCTTGCCAGGTGACTCGGCAAGGGTCTTGCCGTGGCGCGCTGGCGTCCCCAGCAAGGATGTTGTCGGGGGTCTTGTGGGTTTCCTCGGCAAGGATCTTGCGTGGATTGTTGCCTTCCAATCCCCATCTGATCTTGAATGTTCTTTGCCTTCACAAAGATCTGCATGCCACCATGGAGGTGCCTCCCGAGCCCTGGCCCAACGTGGTTGATGGTGTTGGAGACCGTGGGTTTGAGGGTGGCTCAATCCGCTGGTGTGGGTGAGCTGCCCCGGCAAGGGGCTTGCCGGGGCCGCTGAGGCTGCCCCAGCAAGGGTCTTGCCAGGGAAACCTGCTTCGCCCATCTGCTCTCTGTGTTCTTGGTCTTCGGCTTCTCTTTGGCTTCCCTCCTTTGCCCTGCTATGTGCGGCCGTGGCGCATGGCTCTAACTGCCCCAGCACAAGTAAAGGGGTCAAAAGGAGAGCCCCTACTTTTGTACACCGACATAGTGTATGAACAGACCACCACTGCTCAAGTTCAATCAGAGCTGTCTGACTTGAAGACTCATCTGGAGATGCAAGAGGCTGAGGCCCAGAAGGCGAATTCAAAGTTGGAATTTAGTGTGGCTGAAGCAGAAAACATGAAGACCGTCTTTGAAGTCGAGAAAAATGCCTGGGCTGAAGAGAAAATAGCCTTGACACGACGGGCTGAGAAGGCGGAGGCGGCTCTCCAGGAAGCGAGCACTCAACTTACCGTCTTAAAATGCCTGGTGTCTCAGATGGTTTCTTCTATCTTTGGTAAGTCGCCTTATGATTATCAGATTTGAATATCTTCCTTGATGATATGAACCATGTTGAACCCATCCAATGATTATTTTGCAAGCCCAGAAGCACCAATCTCAACCAAGATATGCTTGTGAAGCTAAAGGCGGTTTACACATTGGCGGAGCAGCTTTACACTAGTGCTCAGCGCGCATTGGCCACAAATTCTCCATCTAACGAAGCCCCCACACTCTTGGTTGATGTGTTAAGGAAAATATCCATTTTGCCTAAGAGATTTAATGAAATGAAGCGATCATCTGCGAGAGCCAGAGCTGTGACTGCCTTAAGGCGTCCCAAAGCATGGTTACCAGAGTTAGACTCAGCCGATATCTCTATCGGGTATCCAAGCTTCAAGGAAGACGACACTCCGTTTGACCAGAAGGACTTTGCTGCTTGCGTGAAGGATATACGTCCTCTGGCCAGTCTAATTGAGAATGAGACAGACCTCACCAAACATCAACCGGCTTACAACGTGGGAAATCAAAAGATGCCAATGTCGTCTTACAAAGTGAAAGACCTGACCCCCTAATCCATAAGCACACTTTTTCTCCTGAAGTTGACCCATCTAAGCTAATTGATGATGAAGCTGAGTTCCAAGCTTTGAGTGGTATTGACTGGTCGTCACCAACCTTCCAGGAAGTAGAACGGGACAAAGAAGCGGAGAGGGATGATCCGGAAGCGTCAGGCCATCAGGATGATTGACACGCTGGGTGGTTCATATTTGTGACCTTCTGAAAAATAGTTAATCCTTTGGATTCTGGGAGTCATGTAATAAGGTAGCAATAACTTTGCTCTGCCGTGCCATCGTGCATGTTTATGTTATGCTCAACGCTGTTAAGCCACCGCATTATAATTATCCTCTTTACACTTATTATATTGTTTAACTCATGTGGATGAAAATTCTGAATTATCCTGCACACAAAATAGATCACAAGATCCCTTGGCGGTTTACGGCAGGGCGGGTCATAATACTGTCACACCCTAGCTAGTTCATGCATTAGAGTGTTGCATCATGTTTACCTTTCATCAGAAACTTGAAATGGGAATGACAGAACCCCCAGCCCCCCTGAAACCAACTAGGGTTTACTAAAAATAATTTCAATGAACCTGAAATGCCCTTCTAAAATGTCCATCATTTTTGTCTTGGGTTAGAACCTCTGCCAAAATTGGTTCACAATTTTCTAGGACACATAAGGTCACTGGATTAAATCATTAGCTATTTGAGTTTCGGCCTTTAAATAATATAAATATTTTAAATGCTCAAATAATTCTGGAAATAAGTGTCGGCTGTTGGAAACAATCTAAACTAAGCCCCTAATTATTTCCAAGATTTTTGAAATTGCCTAGCTATTTTCAATAAAGCAAAATAGTTGCAAAAAATTAGAAAAACAACTTAAATGGAAAAAAAAGAGAGAGAGAAAGGCCAGTGGGCACTTACCTGCACTGGGCCGGCCCACCTGGCCCGTGCCAGTCACCACCCACCTCTGCCAGTAGGCAGAGGAGGGACACCGCGACGCCGCCGAGCTCGCCACGCCACCTCCCTGCCTGCCTGCGTCGCCCGCGCCAGCGCGACGCCTCGAAGGGCCTACTCGGCGCCGCCCCGACCCCCTGGACATCTCATTCTCCCCCTGTCCTCTCCCGCGCCCTCTGCTGCCATGGCCGAAGCAGCTGCCACCGCACCGCCGCTGTTGTCGCGCCCACCTCGTCCTCGCGCCGCTCCATCGTGTCCACGAGCCCATCCGTCGTCTGCTCTATCGAGCTAGCCGAGCCTCGAGAGCTCGCACGCTCTGCACCGCCTTCACTGACCCCGTCTTCACCGACCGTCGCCGGACATCCGTTTCGCCGTCACCGCTGCAGCAGCTCGTCCCCGACCTCGCCGTCTGCTCCGCCGTGACCACCGTGAGCCTAGCTACCTCCCCATCCTCTTTGTTCACTCTCTCGAGCACCATAGCGGCTGCACGAAGCTCACCCACACGCGCCACCGCCGAGTTCGTCGCCGACGTGACTCCGGCCACGCAACAGCCACGCCACCCTGCCCGTTAGCCTTACCGCACCCCCAGGAGGCCGCATAACTATTCCACGCTCCTCGCCGTGGCTCCTAGCAATGAGCCCGAGCTCACCCGAGCTCCGGCAGCTGCCAAGGTCGTCGCCGACGCCGTTTCCGGCGACCCCGAGCCCAACCACAGCCACCACTGGACGCGGCTCGTCCCTAGCTACACGTAGATGCCCTCCGCCGCCTTTTTGGTCTCCGGAGCACAAATCCCAAACCGCCCCGCCGCGTTTGGTCTCGACGGCGGCTAAACACCGGCGAGTTTGACCCCGCTGACCATGTTTGACCCCGGGTGGGCCCAGTTTGACCCCCCTGGGTCAATGATAGGTGGGGCCCGCCCTGCTAATTAACCTAGGGTTAGTACTAATTAAAATTAGTTAGTCTAATGACACTGACACGCGGGACCCACTAGCTAGGTTTGACCTGGACCGTCCCCGTTGACTGCTGACGTCACCCTGATGCAGTGCTGACGCAATAATTCATTTACTGGAATTATTCTTATACAGGAAATTCCATAAAATACTACAAACTTCAAAAATTCATAAAAATTAATCTGTAGCTCCAAATGCAAAGTGTTATATATGAAAAATGATCAGAAAAATCCAATCTATCCATCTGTAATGGTTTCATGCATGTTTAAGCAAGTTAACCTGCTGTTTAGTGCAGAACATGATAAAGCACTATTAAGGGCCATATATGAGCTTGGAACTTGAATCTTTGATTCAAAATGGTTCAAACCCATCTGGTCTTAGTTGCATTAGCCCAATACACTCATTTTTCCATGTCTCATGCATGCATCATATTGTTGCACATTGTTTGGTGATGATTGTATATCAGTGCTCTCTGTGGCAGGTTCTGCCCTCGAAGAGTATCGCGAGTATCCAAACAAGGAGCAATACCAGTCCACGGACCCGCAAGGCAAGCAACCAACCATTTGATCATATCGATACAATCCCATGTTCTCGCCTCTGCTCTCTTTTACTGCATTAAGACAACGCGTTTCAAACTGCTATGTGCTACGGTAGTTGAACCCATTTCCTCTGCATGACCCGTCGTTGCCACAGTAACTAGATGAAACCCACTAGCATGTGTAGGAGTTTATTGAGCCATGTGTATGTGTTTCCTGCCTTGCTATGCCTGCTATGCTTAGAGTCGTGTCATGTCTGGTTCATCTGGCTGATGGTCTAGAGTGAAATGATCATGTCGGCAATGAGAGTGATGTGTTGAACACGATTTGGTAAAGGTATCGATGAGGGGCCATGTAGGAGTACATGGTGGGTTGTTTCATTGGAACCGTCCTTAAGCACCGAGATCTGTATATGTGATTTAAGATTCTGCTACTACAATGCATTAGGCCTTGAAATATGACACCGCTTGACTTCTTATCCACCCTAGTCCTCTGTCCAGGAGTTGCAAGTAGTTTCTGGTGTTTGTAGCTTACTAGAGGCCGTGGGCAGCGCTGAACCGCGGGGTGGGTTGTGATGCGGTAGGTACATGGCCGGGTATCCCGGGCACCCGTTAGGTGTCTTGGAACCCTGTACACATCGTTCGAGGCCGTATGCGGAATCCTCGGCTGGACTCCCTGCGGATGGAACCTGAATAGGCGATAAACCTAGAATAGAGACTTAGGTGTTTAGGTAGGTCGTGGTCTACACCCACGTCGACTTTCGCTTGAAGTCCGCCGAGCACATGTCGTGTGCAAACGCTAAGTGGTGGAAACATGTATGAAGAAGTACACCCCTGCATGGATAACATCATCTATTCGAATAGCCTCATCCGCGGTAAAGGACTACTTGGTTGCCTATACAGTTCATAGACAAGTAAATGGATACTAGTAAAAGCCTCAAGATAAGCATGAGTGCCGAGGATGGCTCTTCCGTAGGATGACATAGGTGGATCCTTGTTAGTGTATTGAAGTGGTGTGTAGCGGACTCGAGTGCGCAAAATAATTTCAAGTTGGAGTCTCGTAAGATAGCTTAGCCAAGAGTCAAAGCTAGCTTGCTGCAATAACCCCACCATCCCTTCTTGATAATGTGCATGTTTGTAGGATCTGATGTAAGTCTTGCTGAGTACCTTTGTACTCATGTTGCTTAATTTACGTTTTACAAAAGACGCTCCAACCCCTTCTGATGGGTTCTTCATAAACGTCAATGTCGATGAGTAGGCTGAAGCCCAGGTGGTGATCCTGAGCTCACGATTGACCGTGTAGTATAGTCAGCCTTTCTCAAGCCTCTTTTAGTTCCTAGTTGTCTATACTCAGACAAATTACTCCGCTGTTGGCTTGTATGTTTGTGTGACTTGAATGCTGGGTCGTGTGACCCATACTTATGTGTATGATATGTATGGCTCTGTGAGCCTTTAAACAAAGTACTTGAGTTGTAGAGTCATGTTGTGATGCCATGTTGTATTTGCACATATGGAGCATATTGTGTGTATGATTGAAATGCTTGGTATGTGTGGGATCTGCCTATCTAGTTGTTTATCCTTGGTAGCCTCTCTTACCGGGAAATGTCTCCTAGTGCTTCCACTGAGCCATGGTAGCTTGCTACTTCTCCGGAACACTTAGGTTGGCCGGCATGTGTCATTCTTCGTTCCTGTGTCTGTCCCTATGGGGAAATGTCACGTGATGACTACCAGAGTCCTGTTAGCCCGCTACAGCCCGCTTTACCGGAGTCCTACTAGCCTAGTGCTACAGCCCAGATTCACTTGCTGATGACCGACACATTCGTTGCTGGGTCATGTATGCCTGTCCCTGTAAGTTAGTGCCACTTTGGGTTCACGACTAGCCATGTCAGCCCGGGCTCCTTGTCACAGGGATGCTAGCGACACTATCATATACATGTGCCAAAAGGCACAAACGGTCCCGGGCAAGTTAAGGCGACACCTGTGGGAATACCGTGCGTGAGGCCGCAAAGTGATATGAGGTGTTACATGCTAGATCGATGTGGCATTGAGTCGGGGTCCTGACAGTGTTGGCATCAGAGCCAGACTTCCTGTAGGTTCTCCAAGCCAAACTGGTCGATGTTGAGTCTAGAAATGCTTTAGATATATGTAGGGGAATTGATTGTGGGATGGAACATAAGGCTCTTTTTACTCCTTTACCTCATGGCATTCTGATCTGGGTCAGTCCATCTTCCACCGGGGGTTAAGGATTAGGATGTCTTCTCTCTATCAGGTTCACGTGTTACTAATCTATAGTACCTTATAGGTTTGTTGGATACAAGCCTAGTTCAGTTCTACTACCCCGTTATGTTGATTAGATGGACCTAGAAACTTGATATGATGTTGTTGAGTGTCTATGCAATCCTTTGCAAAGTGTCTCAAAATCTTTTTTGGGCATTTACAACCGTTATGTTGTCCAATTTCTGCTAGAAATTCTAATGCCTTTGCATTGCATCATGTTTCAGATGGCCTCCCGCACCCAGAATCAAGTTGTTCGTCTGACTTGGTGCCTCGATGTACCTGGCCATATGGCTATGTTGGTCCGTGTAATGATCGAGGCTGGTTACGATGGTATCCCGAGTACACGTTGAGGACACTACAAAAAAAAGACACATCCGTGACATTTTGGGCCGAACGAAAAAAAATTCTGTCATACATATGACACTTCTATGACAATAATTGTGACAAGACCCGGTATCATCATAGATGTGGTGGGCTCCTACTTCTATGACAAAAAGTCATGACAGAAAATGGTCTTTTCGTCCTGGGCGGGCCGGCCACGTAGCTGCATGACATTCTTTGGGCCGTCTGTCGGTGTCAAAACCGGCAGATCTCGGGTAGGGGGTCCCGAACTGTGCGTCTAGGCGGATGGTAACAGGAGACAAGGGACATGATGTTTTTACCTAGGTTCGGGCCCTCTCGATGGAGGTAAAACCCTACTCCTGCTTGATTAATATTGATGATAGGGGTAGTACAAGAGTGGATCTACCACAAGATCAGAGAGGCTAAACCCTATAAGCTAGCCTATGGTATGATTCTTGTTCGTCCTACGGACTAAAACTCTCCGGTTTATATAGACACCGGAGAGGGCTAGGGTTACACAGAGTCGGTTACAATGGGAGGAGATCTTCATATCGTATCGCCAAGCTTGCCTTCCACGCCAAGGAAAGTCCCTTCCGGACACGGGACGGAGTCTTCAATCTTGTATCTTCATAGTCCAGGAGTCCGGCCAAAGGTCATAGTCCGGCCATCCGGACGCCCCCTAATCCAGGACTCCCTCAGTAGCCCCTGAACCAGGCTTCAATGACGACGAGTCCGGCGCGCAAGTTGTCTTCGGCATTGCAAGACGGGTTCCTCCTCCGAATACTTCATAGAAGATATTGAACACAAGGATAGTGTCCGGCTCTGCAAAATAAGTTCCACATGCCACCGTAGAGAGAATAATATTTGCACCAATCTAATCTGCTGACGTATTCCGCAGCGTGACATTACGCCACGGCCAGGCTTTTATTCGAATCATTTTACTGTTCCACCTTAGCGCGTTTAGCGAGGCGGTTTCCTTGGCACGTCTTGTCAAAGCAGAGATCGTGTCCCCTTATTCCGGGATTCTCATCAATACGGGCGTGGGTAACCCAACCGCGCCATTAACCGTGGCGCTTGGGAGATAAGCGAGTTTTATTAGGCCGGTGGGGGCTCATAGTTTCGGCCGCCCATATAAGGGGATAAGAATCTACCCTTTCCATTTACGCCTTCTCCTTCCTTCACTTATTCGTCCCTGCATGCTCGAGCTCCAACGCCTAAGCCCGCACTTCCCACCTCAACCTTCTCCAATCATGTCAGGAGCGGGAGGTAGATGGATGGCCTCCTCCGTCACGGAGGGGCAAATCAAAAAGCTGAGGAAGGCCAGATACTTGTCTGACGACATCGCGCACCGGCTTCCAGATGAGGGGCAACTCATCCCCACCCCCAGGCCCCATGAGAGGGTTGTTTTTCTTCCCCATTTCCTCCGCGGACTGGGTTTTCCTCTTCACCCGTTCGTCCGGGGGCTCATGTTCTACTACGGCCTGGACTTTCACGATCTGGCCCCGAACTTCATCCTCAACATCTTTGCGTTCATCGTCATATGCGAGGCCTTCCTCTGCATCCAGCCCCACTTCGGCTTATGGCTGAAGACTTTTAATGTCAAGCCGAAGGTAGTGGGCAGCCGCCAAGCGGAGTGCGGAGGCTCCATGGTGGGCCAGATGGCCAACGTCCTATGGCTCGAGGGCTCCTTCGTGGAAACAATAAAGGGATGGAAATCGGGGTGGTTCTACATCACCGAGCCGCGCGATCCCAAATGGGCGGCGGTCCCCGAATTTCGATCTGGCTTCCCCACATTGCTCACTTCCTAGAAAGAGATGGATCTAACATGGGGGTATTCGGAGGAGCTGACCGGACGTCAAACCTGCGTCCGAAAGCTGGTGAACAAGAATCTCAAGCTTGTCAACATAGTCCAGGTCATGCTCATCCGCCGGATCCTCCCATGCCAACAACGGGCCTTCAAATTGTGGGAGTTTGATCCGTCACATCACCAAACCTTGAGCAAGCTTTTTGACACTATGTACGAAGATGCCTAGAAGGTGCTGTTTAAGGGAACTGAGGCACCCGCATCCGCTACCGAAGATCGCGGATTCAACTCGCGGCGTCAGGCCAGCGAGGTAAGCTGCTCTACCCTTTACGGGACTCTTGTCTTTCATAGTCTGACTCTATGCGAGGTCTAACCTCCCTTTCCTTTAACAGGACTGGCTGAAGACATCCGGGCAGATGAACTATCTAGATCCCTTACCAGAAGACCCAGCGGATGCCCAATTGACAGGGCTGCTGGTTCCGGCACCTCACGTGGTGCCAGAGAAGAAGGCCAAGAAGAAGGCCACGGAGACTCGCAAGAGCTCCCGGCGCCTGGTGGTGTCGGGTTCATCGCCCGACAACCCCGAAGCACCCTCCGCCTCTGAAGACGAGGAGGAGGAAGAAGAAGAAGCCTCTCCCCCTCCGACGGGGGGAGGAAAGAAAAGAAAGGCCGCCCCAACTGGGGAGGCCGGAGGGTCCAAGAAGGGGAAAACCCTTCTGCCGGACTACGCCTCCGATGCCAAAGACGGCGGGGAGGAATGGCTGCCCTGGGTCAAGCCCCTGGCTAGATCGTAAGTGTCCGGATATCCGAATAACTTATGACGCCCCTCCATTATTTGGCATTTCCTGACGCCGAATTTGATCATGCAGTCCGCCCAAGGCTCAGCTCGATGATTCGATGAGTGGCTCCTTGGATTCGTCGGATGTGAATAGCGCTTCACTTCCGACGGCCTCCTCCCCTCTCCCTACGGACGATGCCGAGGTGGAGTCCCGAAAGGCACTAAACCAGGAGGAGGTGGTCCTGGAGGCGCCGCAAGGCAACCTCCCGGACTCCAGGCCCAAAGGGGGTAAAGCCCCGGAGGGATCGAAGCCCGGCCCCGGGCCGGACACTGCTCCGGAACCATCAATGGTTCCAGAGTCCGACAGGCGGCGCCTTCATAAGAAGGGCAAGACTACGATGCCGGCGACCTCCGTCCATCCGGAGGCGCCGGACAATTTGCTGGAGGTGCTTAACAGCGCCTCCATCGATGAGGAACGCCGCATTGTTATGAGTGCGGTGATTCAGAAGGTTCAGTCCGCTAATAGCGGGCTGACAGAAGCCTGTACAAGTCTGTTAACAGGCTTTGAGGTATGTGTTCAAAACATATAAAAATGTTACCGCATAGATAATAGCCGCTGATGCTCAGTTCAGCGTTCGGAAAGAAAAGCCGAGCTGAAGATCTAAAAAGATATACGCAGGAGTCTAACAAAAATATGTCAATATGGGAATGCAGGCTACGCTGCTGACCTCTGGCGCACTGACTACGGAGGTCAAAATATTGAATGAGAACCTCGAGCGGTCCGAGAACGAGCTCGGCCATGCCAAGAAGCAGCTCGAGGACAAGGAGGGTATGTAATACAACATGTAAATGTATATAGAAATACTTGGTTGCAAATAATGACAGGACCAACGTAAATGTTGTAGGGGCCACAGCCGAGGTGGTGACCCTGAAGGAGGCGGTCTCCAAGGCCGAAAGCAGTGCGGCCCTGGAGCGCACCGAGCGAGAGAAGCAGGAGGCGCGGGTGCCGGAGGTGCGGCAAGAGCTCCAGGCTCTCGTGGAAAAACATGAGAGTTTGGAGCGTAACTCGAAGACTCGAGAGTCCGAGCTCGCCTTGGCTCTTGAGAGTGCCAAGACCGCTAAGGTCGAAGCCTAGAAGGCCCTTCAGGAGATCGAGGCGATGAAGAAGATAGCGGCGGGTAAGGCATTCTTTATGCAAAGCAAGAATATATAAGTAAATTATCTGCTACTTACCCGAATCCGGAGCTCTTCAGGAGCGTTCGCCGATCTGCCCCGTAGTGTGTCTGATGGTGTCGCATTCTACCGAGCCGAAGAGGGGAGCTCGACCGAAAAAGTGTTCTGGTCTCAATATGCTGAGGCCGGACATCCGGTGCCCCTAAGAGACCAGCTGAAGCAGCTGGTCGAACTCCACAAGGTGGCCGAACAGGCCATGAAGGGCCTCATAGTTCGACTGTGGCCTAGAGAAGCCATGCCTCAGAGCTAATTCGGTCTGGTGCGGCGGCTGGTGGACGTGTGTCCGTGGATTGAGGTCGTCAAGCGCTCCGTCTGTATCGAAGGTGCCCGTCGGGCCCTTGCCCGTGCTAAAGTGCACTGGGGCAAGCTGGACGGTGAGAAGCTTTTGACGGACACGCCACCGCCGGGCAAGGAGTATCGTACGCCCGAGATGTATTATAAGGGCGTCCTGAAGGGTGCCCGCCTTATAGCGGATGAATGCTCCAAAGATGTAATTTTTGAGTAGACTCGCATCTGTTATCCTGTACGCTGAAAACTTTGTTCATATGCATTAAGGAACGCTTTGTTAATTTAAAATATTACCTTTTGTGCGGCCGTTTATCAACTGAGAGATGCAAGTCATCGGCTTCTACCCCCATGCCACGGATGCTGCGGTGTTTGGGATAAACTTGAGCGCTCTTGTTCCCATTCTTGGGTCCATCTAGGGGGGCGCTCAGCACAACGAACCAGGCCATCGGACTTATAATTCTTTATCACTCTCACTTAGCCATAGAATTCTATAATTTTAAATTTCGGCGAAGCCCCTAGTATTCGGAAGACCAAGTTCGGGGCGCTATCCATGCCTAGGCCGGATAAGTCCGGCTCCTCGCTCTAAGCGGCATAAGTCTTTAAGGACTTGAAAAACGTCGCGAACAGTGACCGGTCTCTCGCACTATCATGACGGTCAGTTTTAGCTTTCTCTACTGAGGTGTTAAGCCAATGTCGAGCTAGTCCTTTAAGCTTCAGTGGGAGGTATTTGATGGTGTGTAGATCATCACCACGAGCCATGTGGATATGAAGGAGATAATCCTCGATCCATACCGCAGGATCTGTTGTGCCATCGTATGATTCGATGCTTACGGGTTTAAAGCCCTCGGGGATTTGATGATCCATTACTTCGTCTATGAAGCATAGTGGGTGTGCGGCGCCCCTGTACTGGGCTATATCATGACGCAGCTCGGATGAGCTTGGTCTGTTGTATTCGGCCTGGCCGTATTTATCATGTCCGGCATGACGGCTAGCGTCACGTGAAGTGGGGCGCCCATGCGATCCGTAGATCGATCTTGTTTCCCTTGCCTTATTCTCCAATATGTCTTGCAGGTCTGTTGCGTCTCCCCGTACTCTGGTATGTTTTGAGTGGTGCTGGGGTGCAGCTTGGGTCGAGGGCCTGAAGGCCTCTCTGTCGCGGCCACGGGGTGGCCGATTGGGCGCTTCATACGCTGGTGATGTAGGTTTAGTTGCTTCCTCCTCAAGTTGGGGTAGCAGCCTGTGCTTTGGGTAGCTCTTGGAGGGGCGCTCGAGTTTATACTCTTCAGCCGCCAGGACTTCGGTCCATCTGTCGGCTAGCAAGTCTTGGTCAGCTCTAAGCTGCTGCTGTTTTTTCTTGAGGCTGCTTGCCGTGGCCATAAGCCTGCGTTTGAAACGCTCTTGTTCGACGGGATCATCTGGCACGACGAATTCGTCGTCATCGAGGCTTGCCTCGTCTTCGGAGGGAGGCATATAATTGTCGTCCTCGACCTCTTTGTCGGCCGCTCTCTCATGAGGGCTGGCTCCTTCATCCTCCTGCACTGAATCCTGTTGGAGGGGGTTGTCTTTTGCACTGTCCGGCGTGTTGTTATCTCCGGTGCCGGAATCGCCATTTTTGCTTTGGCGAGATTTAGAGCGGCGCCGCTGACGTCGGCGCTTGGGTTGCTTCTTGGAGGGGTCGTCCTCCGTTTTTTCATCGCCATCCCCTGCTTTGGGGGTGTCCAGCATGTATATGTCATATGACGAGGTGGCTTTCTATTTCCCTATAGGTGCTGGTTCTTGGTCGTCTCCTTCGTCGGCGTCCATACCGTCGATGTCTTCGGAGTCGAAGTCGAGCATGTCGGTTAGATCATCGACGGTGGCTACAAAATGGGTGGTGGGTGGGTTTCGAATTTCTTCGTTGTCCGCATCCCAACCCTGCTGACCATAGTCCGGCCAGGGCTCTCCTGACAAAGAGAGAGACTTTAGTAAATCCAGGATGTCGCCAAAGGGCGAGTGTTGAAAGACGTCCGCGGCGGTGAACTCCATGATCGGAGCCCAATCGGGTTCGATTGGAAGGGGTGCGGAATATACGGAGTCCGGCACCTTGGAGTAACAGGCCCTGCAAAGGACTAGGCTGGTATTCGGCTCTATCGCTGTAGATATTGCAGCTCCCGGGGTGGCGTCCAACCGTCCATCCCCGACTAGCGCAGTCGGCTCCGAGCTAATGATCGGAGCGGACACCTGAGCGGCACTCTGGGCGTTGTCCAATGGCAGAGTTATATCATGCCCATCGGGACAGAGCGACACGCTCGGCCATGGCTCGAATCCATCGAAGATCAAGTCCCCGTGGATATCGGCCGTGTAATTTAAGCTTCCAAACCTGACCTGATGGCCAGGGGCGTAGCTTTCGATATGCTCCAGATGGCCAAGAGAGTTGGCCCGCAAATGCGAAGCCGCCGAATACGAAGATCTGTCCAGGGAGAAAGGTCTCACCCTGGACTACATCGTGATTGATGATCGAAGAAGCCATCGGGCCTAAAGGTGACGACATAGAGGAACTCTCAATGAAAGCACCAATGTCGGTGTCAAAACCGGCGGATCTCGGGTAGGGGGTCCCGAACTGTGCGTCTAGGCGGATGGTAACAGGAGACAAGGGACACGATGTTTTTATCCAGATTCGGTCCCTCTCGATGGAGGTAAAACCCTACTCCTGCTTGATTAATATTGATGATAGGGGTAGTACAAGAGTGGATCTACCACGATATTAGAGAGGCTAAACCCTAGAAGCTAGCCTATGGCAGGATTGTTGTTCGTCCTACGGACTAAAACTCTCCGGTTTATATAGACACTGGAGAGGGCTAGGGTTACACAGAGTCGGTTACAATGGGAGGAGATCTTCATATCGTATCGCCAAGCTTGCCTTCCACGCCAAGGAAAGTCCCATCCGGACACTGGACGGAGTCTTCAATCTTGTATCTTCATAGTCCGGGAGTCTGGCCAAAGGTCATAGTCCGGCCATCCGGACACACCCTAGTCCAGGACTCCCTCACCGTCCATGACGGAAAAACCGTGGTAGAAGCGAGGGGGAGGAAAATTTCGGGGAGTTCCTGGTTACGGTGGGAGGTCGGGGGCCGAGCGATGCGCGTTTCTCTCGTACACGTGCGAGGCATTGGCTCTAACTGAACCCGAGCGAGGCGTTGGGCTCTAACTGAACCCGAGCGATTGCACTGCAGGCTACGCATTACTGAACCCAAGCGATCGATCGATGGCTGTTAACTGAACCCGATCGAGCGATTCCTTCGCAACTGCTGCTAACTGAAGCCGATCGATTGGATGAACAGTGAGCGATGGCGTTGCCTCTGGATGAACAGGACCCCGTGGTGTGGTGGAGTGCTGGAGGAACAGTAGAGATGGAGGGGTGCCCGTGGCGGGGTGGTTGAACAGGACCCCGTGGTGTGGAGGGCTAGATGAACAGTAGACGGTGGAGGGGTGCCCTTGGAGGGGTGGTTGAACAGTAGCCGGTGGAGTAGCGCACGGTGGAGGCTGGATGAACAGGAGCCCATGGAGGCTGGAGGAGGTCGATGGTATCCCGTGGAGGCTGGAGGAGGTCGATAGTGGAGATGAATAGTATCCCGTGGACTCCCGTTTTGCGGTACGCCACACCCCTCCCGATGAACAGGGCCCCCTTTTCGACCGTAGCGCTCCAACACAAGTCCGTTTCGTCCGTTTTGCGGTACGCCACACCCCTCCCAATCAACAGGACCCCCGTTTCGACTGTAGGAGGTCCGTTTCGTCTGTTTTGCGGTACGCCACACCCCTCCCGATCAACAGGACCCCCATTTCGACCGTAGGAGGTCTGTTTCTTTCGTTTTGCTGTACGCTAGACCCCTCCTGATCAATAGGACCCTGTTCCGAACGTAGGAGGTCCGTTTCCTCCGTTGTGTGGTACGCCAGGCCTCGTTTCCATCGCCTGTTCCATCCAAGCCCTCCCGATGAACACGAGCACGCATTCCATTCCGACCCAGCCGGTTGGCTCCCATGGGTTTCGTTGCCTCCCGATGAACATGACACATTCCGTTTCCTCCCGATGAACACGATGCATTCCGTTACCTCCCCATGAACATGAGGCATTCCGTTGCCTCCGCATCAACATGACGACGACGATGTTTCTCTGTTCCGACCCAGCCATGTACACGAGCACTGGCCATACGTATGCGCGAGTAGGCATTCGAGACCCCGCCCATATGTACGTACGTGGCCGTATTTTCTTTCTTGCACCCTGGCCGTTGTACGTACATGTACATGCTACGTGCGCCTCTACTACGACACATACGCACCTCTACTACGACACGTGTGCGCCTCTACATCGACCAATATATATGTACGTACACATTCGCTACCAGAATGACAACGCTGCATATGCTTCGACCAGGTGTGTCCCGAGTGTCAAGAACTTCCTTGCCTGCGAAGATGTAGCTGGTGGGTCTCAGCAGTCAGGGGGGCGAATCGTTTTGGTTTGTTTTACCCGGACGCACTTCCTTGCATACGAAGATGTAGCTGGTGGGTCCGAGAAGTCAGGGGGCAAATCATTTTTTTTTGCCCGGACGCACTTCCTGGCGTGCGAAGGTGTAGCTGGTGGGTACCAGAAGTCAGGGGGGAAACGTTTTTTTCGCGAAATACGATGGACAGTCCAATGGGCCCCTGCTGTCAGGTGGAGGAATCATTATTTTCCACGTAATAAGGAGGCACTTCCTTGTTGCGGCCGTGGATCCAGCTGTCAGCCTCTCCACGTACAGTTCACGTCCAATGGAAGTCGTTCCTTGACCATGTTGACCACGCCACGCCGAGAGCACCAGGGCGGTGGATGACGGCGAGGCCTAGGAAGGGGACGACGCGGAGCCGGTGAAGACGCGGCAGTGGATGCCCACGCGTAGAGGAGTATGAGGGTTCACTCGTTCGGCTGCGGTGTGAGGCTGCCATCGCCGCAGGGCCTGGCCAGCGGTGGGAATAGTAGGGGGCGGTGAGGACTCCATGGCAGCATAGCCGGCCACAGAAGGCAGGAGCAGGCGGCACGACCGGCGCTTCTTTGGGCGGCTGGAGCAAGAAGACCAGAGGTTGAAGAAGCACTACGGCCGTTGGATGGACATCGTATTGTCACTGGACCTAGAATCGTGCATATTGACTAAGTTGACAAAGCCCTCCATACCCGTCAACTTAGTAGGCCCACAAGTCAGCCTGCCACTATACTGGGTCCCAGCTAACAGGGGGAGTATTCATTTTTTGTGCGTAATAAGGAGGCACTTCCTTGCGTGCGAAGATATAGCTAGTGGGTCCGAGCTGTCAGCGGCGGTAACATTTTGTCGCCAAATACAGAGGCCCTTTCTGTGGGTCCTTGATGTCAGGTGGAGGAATCATTATTTTGCTCGTAATAAGGAGGCATTTCCTTGCGTGCGGCCGTGGACCCAGCTATCGGCCTCTCCACGTACAGTCCACTTCAGATGCATGTTGGTCGTATACCATGTTGACCAGGCCGCGCCGAGAGCACCAGGGCGGTGGACGACGGCGAGGCCTAGGACGGGAACGACACGAAGGCAGGGAAGACTCAGTAGTTGTTTCAAATGCAGAGGGGAGTACGACTGTACGAGGGTTTACTGGTTCGTGTGCCATCATCGGAGAATAACATCAGGTGTGGGTGAGTAGAGGGATGGCTAGGCCAGCGATGGGAGTACGGTGGGGCGCTGAGGCCTGCGCGGCAGCAGAGCGGGCCACAGGGAGGAGGGAGCAGGCAGTCCCGCCAGCGCTTGTTTGAGCGGCTGGAGCAGGAAGAGCAGACATTGAAGAAGCACGACGGCTGTTGGATGGCCATCCAACAGTCACTGCTTGTGCATCAACCTTTTTTTAGGAAAGACTCAAATCTGGGGAAAACATCATACATCCCTTCTGCCATTATTTCTAATAATTTACAGCCCATTTGCTAATTCCTATGGTTTTTTTGGAGCCCATATTCTTTTTGTTAGCATTACAGCCCATATTGTGGCCACGGTTAAAAAATTATACAAAATTTTGCATATTTCGGTGCGGTCCGAACTGTTTTTAATCCTGAAATTTTGACTCACATTCAAACTGATTTTCAAAATAAATGTATATCAATATAAAATCCAACAAATTCTCCATGCATAAAAATTAATCTAATTTAAAATCTCGAAATGACAAAAAAATATTTGAAACTAATTGCCGGTTTGATGTGTTTTAAAAATGTACAGCCCATTTCTCATTACTGACGGGCCATTTGCTCGGCTAGCCGAATGAAAGCTCTCCTCGTCTTGAAAGATTTGCAGCCCAACAGGCCTGACAAAGCGACTAACTTGGCGAATCACAAAAAAACTGGGCTGTGGCCATGGACCTAGCTGTCAGCCTCTCCACGCACAGTACTCTTCTGATGGAATGTCGTTGACCACATTGACCACGCCGTGCCGAGAGCACCAAGGCGGTGGACGACGGCGAGGCCTAGGAAGGGGACGACGTGAAGCTGGGGAAGATGCGGCAGTGGATGCCCATGCGGAGAGGAGTACGAGGGTTCACTGGTTCGGCTGCGGTGTGAGGCTGCCGTCGCCGCAGGGCCTGGCTAGCGGTGGGAGAAGTAGGGGGCGATGAGGCCTCAACGGTAGCACAGCCGGCTACTGGAGGCAGGAGCAGGCGGTCTCGCCGATGCTGGTTTGGGCGGATGGTGCAAGAAGAGCAGTGATTGAAGAAGCAGCAGGACCGTTCGATTCAAATCCAACGATTACTGCTGCTAGAATCGTTTGTTGACTAAGTTGACAAGCCCAGCATAGGCGTCAACTTAGCAGGCCCACAGGTTAGCCTCCCAACCGGTGCGCCCCAGATGTTAGTGGGAGGAATCATTCTTTTTCGCGTAATAAGGAGGCTGTTGATTGCGTGCAGCCAGGCCAGCGGGGCAGTATGGTGGGTCGGGGAAGCCTGCGCGGCATCACAGCGGGCCACAAGAGGAGGGAGCAGGCAGTCCCGCCGGCGCTAGTTTAGGCGACTGGAGCAGGAAGATCAGAGATTGAAGAAGCACGTCGGCCGTTGGATGGACGTCCAACAATCACTACTGCTAGAATCATGTGTTCACTGACAAAGCCTTGCATAAACAAGCCAGCCTCGAAATCTATGGCGTGTACTCATTTTATAATTCATATGGAAATTATTGCGGCTCATTTTCCATTTTTAGAATTGCTGGCCATTTTCTGGTCAGTACGAGGGTCAAAAATTTTACTAAATATGTGGGAAATTTTGAATATTCGCAAATTTTTGCTAGGGAACGAAATATTCTTAATCCAAAAATTAATAGCCATACTAAAAAAAATTTAAAAATAAATTAGTACTATGTCATGTTAAATCCAATGAAATACGTATAAGATATTAGTGAAGAACAAAAACAAAAAAAAGAAACTAATATCCCATTTGCTATATTTTTTTTGGAATTTTCAACCCCTTTTGATATTACTTTTAATAGACATTGACCATACTCTTTGGCCAGGACGGAATACATCCCTCCTCGTCTTGAAAGATTTGTAGCCTAGTAATTCAGAGAAAATAAATAGGCCTAGCTCTGGTATTCTTCAAAAAGAAATACCGGGCTACCTATTTTCCCAAAGAACTGGTGCATGAGCGTTTAGCTTTATTTATTTATTTACTTATTTATGTTTAGGGGACCATGAGCATGTACCTGGGCCGGATTCATGTGAGAGCCTCCCTTCCAGTTAATTATGGGCTTCTCTATTGGGCCTTCATCAGTGGCCTGCATGTTATCAATAAGTAGAAAATATGTTCCGTACGAAAAATAGTATGAGCTACGTACGGTACGGGGCACTAAAGGATCGAACCATGCAACGACTTCCAAAACATTGTGTTTGTCGTTCTAACAACACATTTATTCAACCAACAGACAAAATATACTACTGACTGTACATTGAAAACAGCAGCAGCAGCAACCAGGGCTGGGGGTGCAACAGAAGCAGTAAGCAGGCCAGAAGAGTGAAGATGCAACTCTCTCTTCCAAAACAAACATCAGCCATCATTACAAAAGGGCTACCAAAAAGAACAAGTGTATGCATCAAACTAAATAAAGATCCTACTACACCAAGTATACGCATCTAACTAACTGGCTCAGTTAGACGTTACTATTTATTAAGCTGTGCAGATTGGCTGACGGCTTGAACAAGATGGGTGCCTGACGGGGGAAACTCCAGCCAGCAGGTCGAAGTCTGATACTTGTGACCCTCTCTCCTACTTTGGCCTGCAGAGCATGGTGGCACGTATCAGGATATGGTGCATGCAGAGACGCATGGTACGCTGTGTACACACAGTTTTGCCTGATGAACGAAACCGCGCTGCCATCATGATCCTTGCTGTCGGTTCTCTCCTGGTTAATCGGATAATTCAGTCTGACAAACAGAGAGCATGTACCAAGGCTACTTACCAGCCTCCAGTCAAAAATTCCTGATGGCCCAGAGAAGCTGGGATCCTGCTCAAAGACCTTGCAGTGACTGTGATTGTATTCCGCAAATCAACACGTCCGATACATGCGAACGATCATCAATCTTTCGAAGTTGTCTGATCGAGCCAGGAAACACCTGCAACTGCCATGCCGCTTTTCTTTGAAAGGTTCTGGGATTAGGAAGGGTAGGGACACCATGCGGCCTATAACATCATATCAAGTTGGAGTCAAATAAAAAAGGGCTCTTGATTTAGTCAATCTTAAGAACAGCATGTTATGAGCATGAATATTTTTTCAGTAAATGTGGACAGTAATATAAGCAAGCCATCATGATATCATAGGAAAGTAACATACTGCTGTAACAGCCGTTTGTAGCGATGACTGGAGTAGGCCAGCAATACGTCCAGCCAAAGAAGGAGTCGACAGCGTAAATGAAGCCCTTGTGTTCAATGGCATCAGAGAATCATGGAGGATGTATGATCCTGCGATGGACATGCAGATTTATCCACTTACCGCAGTGACCTGTCAGATAGGCGAGACCGCGGTTGAAGAACGCAATTATCCTGAAGTCTTTATAATTCGCAGATCTTGTGGGCACTTGGCAGATTACAACCTTGAGCAAATCAAACTTGGTATCATGTTGGCTACTGTAAGATTCCGAGTATTCTGGGCCACGGTGCCAAAGCAGTGCAGTGTTAATCAAAGGAAGGGGGATCAATCGCCGGGTGTAGACCTCCATGAGCATCCAGCTGCCGCGACCATCGACGAGCACCATCCAAGACATGTTCATGCCGACCCAGTACATACCGTTAATGTAGTTGATTGTGACGGGGATCGGATCGTAGTCAAGGGGTTGATGCTCGCCACCCTACGATCGTTATGCTACGTGACATGCCGTTTCTGTAGATCAGGCGGCATCAGCAAGCAAGGAGCTGGCTTAAAAAGCTCCAGCCTGAGGGCTTTGAGTAAATGGTAAAGCCCCGACGAGCACGCGGCGAGCGGCATGGTACTGAGATTTTCCACACGCAAAATAATGAGCTTGATTACCTCTGTGGGGAGCGAATTCCAGCCACTCTTTCGGCGGACGCTGCTCGGTTCTGCCATTGTTAGTTCTTGGGTTTCGGACGAGGGGGGGAGGAGCCTTAGTGGGGATGGAAGATTGGACGAGATTATGTGCGGACAAAGATGGAGAAGCGAATATGTGCTGCGGGAAGTGGACAGGTGATGATGACTACAACATGCCGCTTGACTTACGAGACACATACCAGCAGCGTAGGGTCTTGTCGATGCCAGACAACATGGTTGAGTGATCACAGTACTGGTACTCCCTACAGTGCTATGCTCTAACTTGCTTGAGTAGAGTAGTAGAGTAGGACTCTGCTCTACTACTAGCACCAGAGGAGTAGTATATTCTAATCTAAAATAGTTACAAACTTCAATACCCGAGCATGGGACGACTACGAGCCATGCTCAAAGACCGTGTCTACGTGGTGTCTGGACTTATATGCAAAAAAATAGCAAGATGCCCGTGCATTGCACGACACACCATCATCACCAACTGGGTTTTTTATCTACTCCTACTCCTATAAAAGACTCAGTTGGTGATGATGGAGGCAAGGAGGCGTGTTCAGCCGGGCATGCAGCGGACGGCGCAACACTATTCGATTTGTTATAAAAAACAAAGAAGAGTAGTAGAGATAGAGACATAGGGAGGAGCGCGAGGTTGTGGGAGATAAGGATGAACGAGGCAAGGCCTTATCTATAAATGTGGAGAGAGGTGCGGGTATCTTTTGTAAAATTCTCATAGCTGGCTTTCTATCCGTCAGATATAGATCGGACGGTCTATATTACAAGATGGCAGGCATACCATCATCACCAACTCGGTTTTCTATAAGAGTAGATATAGATAGATAGGGACTAGGGAGTACTAGTAAGGACACCATCTACTGCTTCGTGTACTACTCCTGCCAATGCACCGCGCGGACGGTCAGGCGTCGCTGTTTCTTTCCTCGCTGCCACTAGTAGAGGAGCACGCCCGGCTTCGTGTAGCGGCGAGGAACGGAACGGCGACGCGTCGCACAGCGGCGAGGAGCGGAACACCGACGCGTCCTCCTCTACTAGTGGCAGCGAGGAATGGAACGGCAACGCGTGACCGTCCGCGCGGTGCAGCGAGGGGCTCCTAGGGCTTGGGAGGGGCGATGCCATGGTGATCGACGTGAGAGGGAGGGGGAGGAGATAGCGATGAACGTGAACGTGAGGGGAGGAGATAGCGATGTCGTGGGAGGTGCAGTATTTATAGCGAGCAATGGCACACCTACGTAAGATATGGACTGAGCTGCGCTGACTTAACTGCAGGTCCAGTTGCGTCACTGATGGGCCAGTCCCCTATTGGGCCCATATGTCAGTGACCCAATGAACCTGAAGTCAAGTAAAATCTACGTGGGCATATTTGTTGGAGCAAATTACGGGGGAGCGAAGGGGTGGAAATATTGCTGGTCACAACGGATTGGACGAGCATGGGGAGGAGAGTCATGCATGCAGATTTTTTCACACGGGGTGGAGTGGTGGGACCGCCGGAGGGAGAAGGAGAGTTTGGCAGGCATATTGTCTCCACACATGGAGAGGAAAAGATTTGGAGATGAACGGGCTTCCTGCAGGTATGGGGAATGGTGCATAATAAGTCATCTTGCATGCCGGGCTAGGTATAGTCTCAAGTCATTAAAAACATACACGCCCCACACATGTTCATATTTCAAGGTGCACTAAATAATTGCATGCGATGATTAAGGCTGGCCATAATGGTGGTATCTTAGCAGGTATCATGCACACAGGAATAGCAAACATGCTGATGTGGCAAAGAATTAAAGAAGAGAGGGGGGTTAGAGTAACTAGTGTTGATGCATGCATTGGTAAACACATTTTTTTGTGAAGAACGACAACATTAGTTGAGTACTTTTGCAGACTTCAAAAACTATTCCACCGCCTCTACAATCTAGCTAAGAGTAGGTGAAATTTTTGAATCGAGCCCTTTAAACTAGAAGGGAGGTAGTGGTACTCTAATAGCTAGGTGTGTAAGTCATCTTATGAAAACCAAATAATCCCAAAACACGTAGGCGCGGCGCATTAACTTCTACCTCGTTTCTTGTTTCTTGACATATCAACCAATAAGAGATGAGGGTGTGCATGCTTTTAATGACCTGAGACTATCAAACATGACATGCAGTGGTTAGTTCATTGCATGCAATACTATTAATTAGCAAATAAACATTGATGTCTCTCGTTTTCCCCTCCTCCTTGGTCACGGTGCACAGCCTAAGATGACTTACTCGCCTAGACGGAGGGAGTATCAACATTCACAATGTCAAATCAATGTTTTTACACTCATTATAAAACGTTGTTCTTATACTCATTATAATCAGCATTGTAGATATTGATATTTTTAGTATAAATTTGGTCGTGGGATTTCATTGATGCCTGTCAAAGCATGGAGGAAGCAGGGATTAGGGCTTGCATCGCCGGTCTCTACATAGGTATATCTCTTCATAATCCTGTAATTTTAGAGACTGATTGCGCTTTTGTGGTAGCGTCTCTTGCATCGGGGGACTATGACAGGTCTCCTATGTGTGACTTGAAGATGAAAGCGTTGATCATCTCGAAGTTGATCAACAATCTTCAATTGTCAAAGATTAGCCATTCAGCCAATAAGGTGGCACACTTAATCGCTAAGTATAGCTTTGACAATAGATTAGATGGTATTCTTGTAAATAACGTACCGCCCTGTGTGGTGAATATTGTATCGAATGAGTGTACTAGTGTGGCTGCTTAATTAATATAAGGTGGTGTTCAAAAAAAGTATAAATTTGGTCAAACACATCGCAAACAGTTGACGGGAGTAAAAAGGACCAGAGGGAGTATCATGCATGCGGAGTAGGCAAAAAAAGTTGCTCATTTATAGCCGGTCTAAGTCTCAGAGGGCGTGACCGCGCGAGGGAGGCGAAGGTCGTGGGAGGCACGGCAGTTGATGGAATTAAGTGAAGTTACATCCACGCGCCGGCATGGCGTGCGAACAGGCAGAAGCTATACCGTCAGGCCTACGATATGGGTCTAGTAGACATGACATCTAGTGGGTCCCGCATAGTTCTCGAGAACTCTTAGGGGGCTTGCAACCGTTTATCCACCGGGCAAGCCAGCAACCCCATGCCGTTTGCACACCATACTCGTCCCCTTCTTCTACCTCACAACAGTTTGCTCCCAGTCGTCCCATCCTTTCACATTAGTTCGCTCCCAATTTTTGCGGGGTACAACAGTTCAACTTCTCCTAACCCTCCTCCAAAATCCATGGCCTCCCAAATCTCCATGGTCGCCGCTGAGTACCAGGTTAGAGCCATCACCGGCGATCAGTTCATCGTCATCTACACACGTGGATCCGTGACGGTGAAAGCATGGCTTGCTCGCTTCCTACGCATGTTCAACAGTTCAACTGATGAGTGGGTCGCTGGGCTAGATGTTGAGTACACCACAGTCCTGGGACAAGAGAAGGATCTAAAGGACGAAGAGAGGAAGAAGCCCGCCGTGATCCAGGTTTCTGCACATAACATTTGCTTGGTCTACCACATATGCCATGCCGACGTTGAGTGCCAGGATTTTAAGAACTTCCTCAAGGACAAAAGAGTGAAATTCGTTACTGTAGGCTTTAAGGACGACAGGGATGTCCTGCGTCGGATAGGTCTTGTTGTAGGCTAGCCCTTCGATCTCTAGAAGGCAAGCCTGGTGTCCTCCTCTCAACCTTCAATGTTGACCCTGGCAGCAGCCATGATTGATCCTTCGTACGCTATACTGAATAAACCTCATCACGAGTTTCATCATGCATGGGAGTCGAAGACATTAGATGAAGATCACATCCTGTATGCGGCAATGGACGCCTACCTTTGTTTAAATATCTACAAGGGTTGGATGAAGAAGCAGAGCCCAGTGTCCGGTTCAAGCAAAGAAGCGTCAGCGAAGAGGAAGAGGAAGAGGGACGAGGACGAAGTCGAGGATGTGGACTCGGACTCCGAGTAGGTGGCAGTGCCGTCGCTCATTCTGGTTCTACTGCAGTGTCAAGCGGACTAGTTGCTTAGTTTATTTTCAAGGGTGTGATGTGCTGAGGCCCCAGCAGAACTATGTTTATGTTCTTTCTCGTTATTTGAACTCTTTAGTACATACAGTAGTACTAGTACTATGTCTTACTACTATTCTTCTTGCAGTTGGTACTACTGCTCGTATCTTCGTGTTCCTACTGTACGTAATACGTTCGTACTAGTAGTATAATTTGGGTCAGTCGATTTGTGAAAGAAGTTCGACGGAGCGAAGGAAGAAGACGACAGAAGAGGTGGAAGAAGCCCTTCTAGCCATCCATGTTGCATCAAACGGCTCACATTAGTCGACTGACCCAAATTGCTCCTTCAGATTGCAGCATCCACGTGGAATTCAAGGTCTCGAAGGTACATTCCACGTCCGCACCAGGTTTGCGGGCTCGACGCACGCGCGACCGGCTTCCGCCGTGACAACCACCATGCGTGCCTCCTCCACGTGGGCGGAGAAGACAATGACATGCTAGTTCCTCCTCGCCGGCGTGCTGGAGCACGCACTCGTCCTCCACTTCGTATGCTGCGTGCATAGACGCGGCTCCACCAGCTCCTCGCATGCTTGGTAGTGCGGCGGCATGGCCAGGAGGGACTACAGACAACGTGAGCGGGCGAGCCTTCGGCTTCATGGCACAGGGATGGCGGCGACACGGCGGTGATGGGCGAGAAATTGTTGGCCGGAGTAGGCGGGCGCTGGCATGCGCAACGGCGGCGGCGGCATATTGATGAGTGCGCGTGTGGGAGCTTACTTTAGTTTTATATAAGGTTGGTCAGACTTAAAAGAAAGCCGTACTAGTACACGTAAACATTAGACTCAGGCAGCGCTTTTATTAGTTTTTTTGAAGTTAGTACCACAGCGACGATACGGAATCCTGTGCAAGCGCGTGAACCGCGGCCGCGCGGTCGATCGAACGGTGCATCACCATGTCGCGCTCGAAGGACATCCACCGAACCTTTTTTTGTGTGTGAAAACAATCCTTGAATATTACTCAACTTTTTCTTCCTGGGAAAGTTTTTGACGCTGCAATATTTCCATATATTTGAATTTAGCTCCAGTTTTTGTTTATTTGGATTTGGACGTTTTAGGTGCACCCTAGTTTTTTTAATACTTATTTTCTGTGTGTGACTGAGAGAGAACACGTGCATGTGTCCATATGTGTGTTGTGGCAGAAGGGCAATGTGGAGACGGTGTGCATGTGATACAGACATGGAGAGGTGTGAATGTGCAAATGATCATGCACGAATGAGACATAGACAGATGCCGATACGTTGTGTATACATGAGAGAATGGTCTTCTAGTTTACTTGTGTGTGTGTGTGTGTGTGAGAGAGAGAGAGACAGAGAGAGAGAGAGAGAGAGGAGCATCCGTAACACAACAACCATCTCTCTCGAGTCGTCCGCCCCTTCCACGATTGCATGCAACACATGCATCAACGCGCACATTTTGACACCCTCACCCGGCCCCTGCCCACCTCAAGGCCCGCACAATCTCTTCGTGAATACCCATTTCTCTCCTTAGGTTTGTTTTCTCTCAATATCTGACACACACACACACACACACGCAGCATAACACACACACACACACACTCCCCCGAGCACACAATTCATCCCCATCCAAGGTTATACGACGACCAATCTCGCTTGTGCTTCTTTGCACCCCAACATGCACAACACCTCAATCTTCAAAGAGGGCATCGAGAAGATCGAAGACGGCGACCACACCGCGCTAGAGAATGCGGGGTCATTTGGAAGCAGGGTGATGTGACGACGGCTGACTGACTCCTCCCCCACCCTGTCTCTCTCTCTTGCACAAAATTACCAATCCCTCTCTCCCACGCACAAAATTGTCAATCCCTTAACCCACGAGATCCTTCCCCTCTCGTCCATGTTTTTCCAGCTCTCTCATCAAACATGTTGTCTCTTCTCCTTCCACGTATACAGAATCCGGATGCACACGCATCTCACATATATTACATGTCTCCATCTTTCTCACAGACCTAACTACTTCCTCTCTCTTTCTCTCTATCTCTCTCTCTCTCTGTCTCGTTAGGTTTGTCTCCTACTCTATTATCCACATAGATACAATCTTTCCCGCCCTATCTGCTCCATCTTCAAAAGCTCTCTCTGCACATTTCATTCACACATTGGAATATGTCAAAATGTTGCTTCTATAATGGCTGATGTAGAGTTATGGTTGTTTTTGTTGCATCCTACAAAGTAATAACTATGAAATGCATTTAGATTCTCATTTGACTGGGATTATGTGAGTTTGAGCATGTTGTGAAGTACTATAGACCCTGTATACATCTTGGGGTTCGACAATGATTGTAACTATTGAATTGTATAGACCATTACATTCGAAGTCAATAGCCTAATATATTTATTTCACAATTTCAACAAATGATTAGTTCACTACAAACTAAGAAAACAAATGTGTACTCCCTCCATTTTTATTTAAGTCCCCGTATTAGCATTGGTCAAACTCAAGTTTTGTAAACTCTCAGAAAGCTTATAACAAAAAATATTAACATATACGATAACAAATAAATACCATTAGATTACTTATTGAATGTACTTTCACATCATACGTATTTGTTCTGGTAAATGTTTATATTTTTATATAAACTTGGTCAAACTTTAGGAAGTTTGACTTCGGTCAAACCTAATATGCAGAGTTTACTACTACTACTCGCTAGTTGCTTAGCTGAATCACTCAACATGCCACACGGGGAGTCTACTGTCACAAAATTTTGAGGTCGGCGGGAAAATCTCCCGCGACCCTGATTCGAGCAGTGGGAAGTTACCATCATAGCCTTCGGAACAGGCCTACGGATGACGCTTGGTAGGGGGCTGTTTTCGTAACTTCAGGTTCACCCTACCCAGCCAACCCCACCAGGGCACCCAGAGTAGTACACCTAAATACTCCCCATTTTCTATCCCCACCGCAAAATAGACTTCTCCATGGCACCGTAGCCTTCGTGCTCCTCCCCTTTACCTCAACGCACTCGTCCACCGCATTGCATCTGCCTCATCGACGACCTTATACGCCGCACTGGAGCCGGTCCACCATCATCGTCGTACACGGAACCTCGTCCCCAGCATCGTATTCCACGGTCTCGGATCTTCTTCCCGGAAGCCGACGCCAAGCGCAGAAGTACCACCATCGTGGAAAATGAACTGACTCCCATTGCCGACCATGACTCACAGAGGCCGCCGCGACCATCGTTCTCCTCCTCGATTGGTAATGTGTGTATTGAATCACTTAGCAGTACATGTGCAGTTCCAATTTTATTCATACCTACCCTTCAAATTCCCTGGGTGCTATTGTTACCGTAAAAGTAATTGGTTATAGCCTCCATTGTCCAACAGAATATCATCTTGTAATTGTGCGTCGCTCCTGTATCGCGCTGTGCTTGGGTAGGTTTTTCATCTGCAACCAGTAGTGTGGCAAATGATGGAAAGGTTTTTAGAACTAGCAAGATGCCCATGCATTGCACGCATCAAGATGCATTTGTATGAGTAGTTTATCTTGTGGGAGAAAAGGATGAACGAGGGAAGGTCTTATTTGCAAATCTGGAGAGGGGTATGGGTATCTTTTTGCAAAATTCCCATTTGTTTCCTTCCTATCTGTCAGATATAAATTGGACGGCCTATATTGCAAGAAAAAAAGTATAGAGAAAAAAGTAGACAGTAAAGGAAGTAGAGATAAATATTAAATATTAAATATAAAATAAATATAACAGTAGAGAAGAGAGTAGAGATAGCAGAGACGTCGGGAAAGGATCGCGCGCACGCGAAGAAGCGGCCGGGAGTGCGCTAGTTCTGGCGCGCGCGCGTCCGGCGCACTTTATAAAATCCAACGGCCTCCCACCACTTTGTGCCTTGCCACCGCTTTGTGACTGGCCATTGCTTTTTTGCCTCACCGCTGCCACGCCACCATGCCACCGCGTCACCGGGAAAGTTGGGGATACCGCGACGTCCGCACGCGCACCTCTGGCGGCTTCTCCGCTGAGATCTGGTTCCATGGGATGCACCTCGGCCTCGGCAATTTCAACACCGCCAACGAGGCCGCCTGCGCGTACAATGCAGCGGCGTGGCGCCTCCGGTGGTCTCATAGAACATTGAACTTCCTCAACGTGCCAACGCGGGAGTGGGCGCAGGAGCTCGTGCCTCTGCCGCGACTTAGCACAGACGAGGATCGTCGTGACAACCGGAGGTGGGAGCACCGTCTCGGCATCGCCGAGATGGACGGAAGCCATGGCGCTGTGGCGCCAACACTTCCCATAGGACATCATCAACGAGCGCGAGTTCTACGCGCAAAGGAGGGTGGAGAGGGATAAGAGGAGGGCGGAGCGAGCCGCCTATCGCAAGGACAAGCGTAGGCGAAAAGCGGACGCTCAATTAAACATGAGGCTAGGAGCAGCGCCGCCCTGGGAACCCGACGATGATCGATATCTTCACGCCTATAGTCAGACGTCGGAGGAGGACATCACCGAGGAGGAGTCGGACGACGAGGAGTAGTTGAATTATCTTTTTTTTATCTATCTATGCTGAGAACTATCCTCTACTCTCTAGTATCTACTTCTCGATCTCAGCAGTGTAAACGCTTTTTTAAAGCGCCGCGCGTTGCGATTCTGTTGGAGATGCTCTTACATGGCAGACGAGTGCTTTAATGTTGCCCACAAGATGCGCGAGTATTACTAGTAGTATATTTTTCTTGCCATGTTGAGATTTTAAAACCACGAGTGCGAACATGCAGAGGAGCAATGAAGACCAAACAGGGATATTCAGGACATCTTAAAGGAGCGTGGCAAGTTAAAGAGGAGCTGCACCGAACTTGTAAAACGAGCTTTTTTAAGTAACACCCTTTCAATTACTTTCGTTTAGCCTCGTGTTCTTCGATGTGTATACGTGGCAGTTTCTGTTTCTCTTAAGCGTGGTATTCTTCGATCTTAATCGTCATAATGATTTCGTTTTTAGCTTGATGTAGGAAGTGGGTGTTCTCACCTTGTAGTCTGTTTTTATATTTCTTTTCCTTTTGAATTCACTTCTTCGAGTTCTTTTCATCTGGCTTATACTAAATGGATCTAGGTTGCTCTGAGTATTGATCTAAAAAAGAAGTAACTTCATGTCAGAATGCAGTTCCTGCGAGGAGGGAAGTATGGTCAACCTCGAGACCATGTTTCCAAAATGAGGTTGGATTACACACAAGGTGCCAGTTCCCAAATGATGCTGGACTAGTCACAAGGGGCAAATTCCCAGATGATGCTGGATTACACACAAGCCAGGTGGAGTCGTCAGCTGTTTGTGTCCTCCTGACATTAGTAAAGGCTGAAAGAAAGCGTGCAGCAGCCCTTGAGAATGTAGTTGAGTTCCTGAAGAAGCAAAAAGAACAATCAGATGCCCTCTTCACCCAAGCCAAAGAAGAGATGGAAGAAGCCAGAAATAAGCTAGCAGAGGCAGAGTAGGCTAGGTGTCTGCTGCTATCTAAAACTGTTGTCAATACAAAATTTCTTCATAATAGCTAGGTTCAAATGTTTATCTAGTCAGCATGCGTGTTGTGATGTCTGTGCATCTACTGATGTGACACAATTTTTTTTTGGGTCATGTAATAACAACAATTACTTTCCAAACAATAACGGACGAAGCATTGGACATGGTATAGTTCACGCGCAAGCCCGACATTCCAAGTTCAACTTCCACAGTAAACTCATGTTAATAGATATCTGCACATTCATACATAATGTCCACAACCATGATTCACTTCAAAGCCAAAAAAATGTGAGGAGAGTTATAAATAAATAAAAACCTCTACTAGTTCCTGCTACCAGTGCGAGCACAACAAGTAAAGACCATGCGTAAATTAATTATATTTTAGTCATTTTTTGTGTTCTAAAATGCCTGCCGGCTCGTGGAAGGACATGTTGCCGGCACACACGCGGATTAAATGAAGGCAAGCGGGGCAGTCTAAGCTGGTTGCACGCGGCGAGGAGGCATGCTCAGCCGGGCCTGCAGCGAGTGCGGCCCTCTTGGCCGGCGCGCCGGTTCAATGCATGCGCTATGAGAGGTCGCGTCCGTGTTAGAGCAATGACTCCCTCCAGTCCTTTTTTGTTTGGGTATAACAAAATCTCGTTTCCCATTCACATTTTACAAGTAAAATTCATGGACAAACTTTGACCCAAAGTACGATGGGGACAAGTAAACTAGAATGGAGGTAGTAGTTTTTTTAATCAAAGAAGGGTTTCCCCTTCCGATTTTCATTACTGAACACCAGCACCTAAATCTAAACCATAATATTTGCCCTAGAACTACCAGGTTCAACATCTCGCAACATAAACCCATACAACCATACGCCAAGGAGGTACGTAGTACTATGAATTCCATTTTCGCTCCATACCAATCGTTCTAAAAACTACTTACTACTTATAACGTGCCATTGAAAATCGGAACTCTTAATCCGTTTTGATGAGATAAGGGAGGAATGTTGTTGGTTTCAAGATTCGAGGAGTGGTATATGTCTAATTTCTACTCTTACTAGCAAGATGCCCATGTGTTGCATGGAACATCAAGATCTTGTGGTAGAAAAGGATGAACAAGGGAAGGACTTATATGCAAATGTGGTGAAGAGTGCGGGTAAATTGCCATATTTTCGTTCCTATCCGTCAGATATAAATCGGATGACCTACATTGCAGGATGGCAGGCCTGCCATCATCACCAACTCTATTTTTTGTCCCTACTCTTATAAAAAGCATTGTCAGTGATGATTGTGTGCCTGCCATCCTGCAATATAGGCCATCCAATCTATATCTGACGGATAGGAAGGAAACTATGGCAATTTTGCAAAAAGATACCCACACCCCTCTCCACATTTGCAAATAAGGCCTTCCCTCGTTCATCCTTTTCCCCCACAAGATAAACTACTCATACAAATGCATCTTGATGTTCCATGCAACGCATGGTCATCTTTCTAGTTGTTGCAAAATGCCCATGTGTGTGAGAGAGAGGGAGAGTGGAGGAGGATGGAGTGCATGTGTGACAAAGACACAAGGAGTGGTTGTGCGATAGGTATCAGCTTAAAATGAGGCGATAGTGTGTGTATGCACTATCCAGAGGGCGTGTCTCAAGAAGGGAAGAAAAAGCTACATAGATACAAGGAGCGGGAGAGAGACATGTATGTGATGGTGGAAGCACGAGTGTGCGGGTGTATAAACCTATCTAGAGGCTCGCTAGTCGATAAATGTTTGTGAGAGACATATGAGTCGGGGTGCGAAAGCGAGAGTTTTGTGTGTGTGTGTGTGAGAGAGACGGTAGTCGGGAAGGGGAGTGGAAGTAGGAGTTGTGTGTGTGTGTGTATGTGAGAGAGAGAGGAGATGGTCGTTGGGGTTGTCTGATCGGTAAACAAATGAATAATGCCAGTCTGGGATGGAGACAAAAAGGAGACCATAACAAATGTTGTGTCTACAGGAGAGAGAGAGAGAGAGAGAGAGAGAGAGAGAGAGAGAGAAGAGTAATTTTAGTGGTATGAGTCATATGTAGAGACATACAGGGTGTGTGAGAGAATCCCATAGAGAGAAATACAAAGTGGAAGACGAGTGGAGACTGTGTGTGTGGCCATGAAAAAGAAAGCTTAGGTACCGAGTGATACCAGAGAACAGTAGAGACGTGAGAGATAATGAAAACCATGTAATGTATAATGATAGGGAGAGTGTGACACTTCTCAAGGGAGACGTCGAGAGACCATGTTTGCGAGAATAGGAGAAACATGAAGTGAGCATGCGGGTGAGCTAGAGAAAAGATAGTGATAGCTACCTGAAGGAGCATGCATGCGAGAGAGATGGGCATGAAAGGAGTGAACAAAAAAGGGATTCAAATATTTGAATTTGAGATGATGATACATGTAATCCATACTCGAACCAAAATTGATCTATCAAACATGCATACTCATATGAATTCATGCACATCTATGTTATTTAATATGTAGATATTACTGATCCATACATTTTAGTAGAACATAATTTCGTTAAATTTTTTTGAATTCATCCTTAACTTTTCGAGATTGTTGTATTTGTAAATCATATTATACATATAAAGGAGCAGAATTCTTTGTTGTGGTTTTGAAAGTATATATAAAAATGATGTATATAGAATGTAATTCCAATTGAAAATGGATCCCGCCCGAAAAAATAGAATACAAACGGGATTCGAATTGAGTTGGCACGGTAAACATGCACTCTGCAAAATTTGAACGAAGCGGGGAAAGTCGCAGTAACCGGCCGAAACCAAAATCTGCGAGATGGAAATCACTACTGCCTATCCCTGCCATGCAAATCCTATCTACTGGATTTCAATAGGTCTCAATAGGGGTAGGTTTGCAATTTCACCCATACATGACATAACTGCCTCTCACCCGGATTCATACACGGTGGGCGCCAAAACACAGTGTGTCCTCGGCCGAAATCGACTCCTCCCTGATTCATATTCATACACGGTGGGCGCCAAAAACAAACTCTCGTCGGAAAATATTCGGTGTATGCGAGATTACCATCCTATCCCCAACCGACTAATGTTGTTGTGATGTAGTAGAAATTAGAAAGGGGGGCTAAGTTTGTAAATTTCCTCGCATTTGAGACAAGCGCGCCCTGAAAATACATGGTTCCCCCCTTCCTCTCTACCTCCCTTTTCCCCATTTGTACTCTGTGAGCGCCAAAACACCCTCTCCAGCCCACCCTCCTCCGTCCGCCACCGTCCGCCACCCCATCCACCGCCGTCCTCCTCCACCATGCCGGAGCTGATACCCCGACGCCACCGTCCATTACAAGAGATCGACCTCTCTCATCCACGCCTTCGGACCGGGATCCTTGCATCCCATCCTCTCGCTTCATCTCCACCATCGTCCACCTTGCCGGCACCGCTCCTATGACCGTCTCGTCCACCGCGCCCTGCCGCCACCGTCTACCCTCCTAGATCTGCTTCCACGCCGCCGACAGCCATCGCTACCGCAGCACCGTCAAATTCTCAGCAGATGCGTACACGATGCCGCACCAGAGGTGGTACTCTTTCGTATCTGCTCAACTTATTTATTGCAGCAAGAAAATAGATCGCCACTTCTTTACTCTGATTTCTTGTCTTGGTTGCGAAGTTGCCTTTGTTCGGTTTGCACCTTCAGATCCGCCATGGCACGCTCAATACTATACTCCCAATTCTTATGGTTTTCCCCTTTTATATTCCACACTAGTTAAATCATAGTAGACTAAATTTCAAAATTGGGTCAGTCGATTTTTCAGAGCTCACACGGAGTTCGTCGGTGCGATCGAAGGGGCTCGGGTGGTTGTGGGGCCTCGCCAAACGAAGAAAACTCAACGCGGGTGGGGGTTGGGGCGTGGGTGGGTGGTGGGGTGGTGGAGGAACACAGGCGGTGGGGGCCGGTGGTCCGGTCGGCGGCCCGTGCGGTGTTCTGTATGGGAAGAATCAGAGACTAGGAAGAAGAAGGGTTAGGAGACATAGGATCTTCATCCCACCGCCTGAAATGGTTGAGAGACAGCTGGGAGTTGCATTCTTAATGCGCTCTGGTTCATCATGTGTGGGCACTGCGCAACCAACATTTTATTATCCAAAATCTACTTGCTCTTCTTTACCATGTTCCTCTTCCGTTCTTCTTTAATATGTACTCTCTCCGTTCCTAAATACAAGTCTTTGTATAGATTCCACCATGGACTACATATGGAGCAAAATGAGTGATTCTACACTCTAAAATGTATCTGGATACATCTATATGTGATCCATATTGGAAATCTCTACCAAGACATATATTTTGGAACGGAGGGAGTATGATAGTAGTACAGTATGTTCCTTGTACTGAAGATGAGCAGGGACATTTGCAGTGTCGAGGTCTATACGGTCGGTCGTGATGGACACTTTGAGCCTCTTTGATTCGTAGGATCTTGTAAACATAGGAATAAGATTTGTAGTGGCCTGCCCACTTGAATCCTATAAGAATAGCAAGGAAATGCGGGGAGCTGTGTCGCCTTTGAGAGTTACACTGATATTAACAGTACCGCACCTTCACTTGAAGAGAGCTGGTATCCGAAGCCTTTCTAGCCGTACTGGCAATACTAGGACATATTTTCCAGCAAGTTCCACTTTGCTGATTTTACTCTAATGCTTAAGGTTTTCCCGTTATATCTACACTATGATCTTTGTAGCTGCTTTGTGTCGCACTAGCAGCAGTACACTCTTGAAGCTAAACACTGCAATGACTTACAAAATTGGCACCAAGGCATTGAGTGCCATTCTGGATGCAATGAAACTCATACGCTCCCCACCTATTGACTCTTGTTCAGAATATGATCCTAATGACTATTCTAACCTCAAGGAGTCAAAGGCAGATGGCCTGTCCTGTTCACCCATCAAGGTGCCTGTTCTAATTTGGTAATGTTTTATTGATTGCAGGTATCTTGAATATGTTGTCTTGCATTTCTTCTACTTTGTTGCACCGCCATCTGCTTAGTTTACTCATCATATATGTCGAGGTGCCATGCCCATCCATTATCAATACATATTCCATCTGTCATCATACCATGTTTTTCCACTCAAATGATGTTCTTGTGCATTAGAGATCAAAAAGGAAGAGGGTGATTGCCGAACCTGAAGGAGCACCAGCAAAGTCCTTGAAAAACGTGGTGGTGCCAGAGAAATCAGACATCACCCCACTTATATTGGCTGTAGAACCAGTGACACAAAACGTAGGACCGATTCCAGCAGACTGTACCCATACTTCACTGGCCACACCACTAGCCCCACCACACAGGACCTGCACTCCAGCAAAAGTTATACCGACTTGATTTGCCATAGCACTAGCTGTACCACAGAAAAACCACTCTAGCAAAAAGTACAGCAAGTCCACCGGCCGAAGACCTATCCCAACTGCAGAGACGGCCAATTCCTGCAGATTGGAACCCCATTCCATTTATTCACAGTTTAAAAGACAATGCTTTCAATGTTGTTAGGGACTACGTGCATATATTCCCATCATGGGAAGATTATTGTTAAGACAAACACCATTTTCACATCTTCCTGTCCAACTTACGTGTAAGTGTTATTATTCATGGTTATTATTTTCCTGTTTTCTGCTGATTGAACACATCAATGATTTACATTACATTGTTGTAACTAAGCGAGGGTCAATCTGGATAGTCATGACGAGCAAAGCTTGCTTGTTCTTTTCACGGAAGCATTGCAGCAGTATCGGTGTTACCTGAGGAAATCACACTTTGATGGCAAGTCTATAAACGAATTTCCGTTGAAGTCTCATGTGCTAAATTCAGAAGAGATTGAATGGAAAAACCTTGTTATGCACTGGTCTCATTCCCAGGATGACGTACCGTCTATGAAATCACATGACAATTTGAACTTCTACTTTTCCGCATGTGCTTTACGGATCTTTTTTGCAGGAAATCTGCTCGAAGAAGAATTCTGGTTTGAAAGGAACGACGGGATATCACAAATATGCTACCAGCTGCTTTGCTCTTGTTAGTACCTGTTGTCATATATCACTGTACTTGCATACATACCCGGTTCATTATGTGACAGCAGTATGCATGATAGCTTGCTTATCAATTGTTCGCTCTAAATTATCTGATCTGTATGAATGTATACATTAGTGTAGAATATATCTAGTGCCAATGGTTTTTTAGCTCTGCATTGTTCTTGTAAGTACATGTTGTCCTTTATCAGTGTACTTATAATGACAGGTTGTTGTTCAAGTACCATCACTCTGCAGCTTATTTTCCTTTGCCCTCCATTTTCTACACATCAAATCTATATTTACTCTTACCATAAGGTTGGTACTGAAGAAGTTTAGCTATGCATTCCTCTTGGCTATACCTTTTGCCTGTATCGCTGCACTTACATTTATAGCTACTTGGTTATGTAGCATCACTCTTCATCTTATCTTAAATATTCTCCATTTTTTCGTATATTATCACATCTATATTTACTCTTAACAAAATGTAGAATAAAGGCAATGCTTATGAAGAAGATTTTGTGGTAAACTTCTTGAATTGCCCCCCCCCAATCAGCATGGACAAGGCCTTTATAGAGCCTGTCTTCACCAGTAATGTAAGTTTTTCCATCTCAAGCCTTCAAACTTTGTTGTATATATTTGTTTAGGCATGACTGCAACAGCTATTTATTTTTGGTGTTTGCATCAAATCGCATGTTTAAAGTTTATTATGTAGTTCATAAACAAAAGTTTGTCCTTTCTCAATTTAAGTTATCAGTTGTACAACCAAGTTCCTTCTTCATACCATGTAAATTAAACTATACAGAGCAAGTGATCTTCTTTTGCACTGCATGTATGCTTCTGTTCTTCATCCGTAATCCAGTGGTGTGGTGAACCTACCCACTACAGCACAATGTCATATTCTGCAATGTCTTATATATGAACAATGTCATATCATTCTACTACTCCCTCCGTCCGAAAATACTTGTCATTGAAATGGATGTATCTAGATGTATTTTAGTTCTAGACACATCCATTTTGATGACAAGTAATTCCGGACGGAGGGAGTATTATTCAAACCGTCTCTTTATTTGCCAATCTGAAATGGGATAAATTGACAGCACACTAAATATTGATACTTATGAGTTCTTGATCTGTAATCCAGTGGTGTCGTGAAGCCGCCAACTCATTCACAATGTCATTTCTTGCCATGTCTTGACCTGAACAATACCATATTGTGTTAATGCAATTTTAAACTGTGTCACTTTATTCGTCAGTAAGAAATGTGATGAATTGTCAGCACTGATACTTTTATGTGCAAAACCTGTCATCTGTCTGCTTGTTTGTCTTTCAGAGTGAGGAAGATATAAGTGTTGAACAAGCGCAGTCTCATCATATTGCTCAGCTGCTTGCGCTGCAGCTCCCCAGCAGGGCTAACCTTTCTTGAACTCTATTAAAGTGATGTTGGTTTTGTATATTATTTTGTCGGCATGTTTATTTCCATTGGTGGCAATCTTTGATGCCCAGTGTATGTAATCTGCTGTCTGCTTGTGCTTTATTATCATAGAGGCGAACTTTGATGCCTAGTGGATGTAATATGCTATAATTTCTTTATTGTATAGTCTAGGTTTTTTCTTATTAATGATGATGCAGTTATTTTACTGTATATATATCATGTCTTCGCAGTAAACCGGCCAAACCATAAAATTACGGTACATAATCAGGCTGTCATGCACTCATGATGTAGGTTGCGCCTGAAACGTGTCGAACAGCTAACGGGCCGGCAGCAGCTCGAAATGAACCCCTGCCCATGATTGTACGAATCAAATCACGGGCTTTTAAAAGGCCAAAATTTTCTTCGTCCTTCTTTGGCCCAATCAGATAACGGCTGCGAGAAGGCCGGATGCAAACTGGGCCGTAGTTATGCCCAACTATATGACGGGCTTTTAACAGGCCGGAATTAATGTAGGTCCAAAATGTTAAACGGGCCCTTAATAGGCCAAAACTTATATCAGGCCGAATTACTAAGTGGGCCTTTAGCAAGTGGGCCCAAAAGCATAGTGTCCAGTTGACGGGCCGAATCTGATATGGGCCATAATTGAGCCCAAAGCCTCTTAAAGGGCCGGACCTAATCTGGGCTGTAATTTGGCCCAGAATGTGGTAGGCTTTTAACAGGCCGGATCTCATATGGGCCACTATTAGGCCCGGAACATGGCAGGACCTTAATGGACTGGTTCAAATATGGGCCGACATTTGGCCCAAAACATGCCAGCTAGTTAATGGGCCGGCCTACTAGGGTCCTCAAAATCTTGTGGGCCTACAGCTAGGCCGGCCCATTAATGTCGGCGAAATCTCGTGGGCCTTTAGCCGGGCCGGCCCATTATGACCCGCAAGAATATTGTGGGCCTTTACCTAGGCTGGCCCATTATGGCACACAAAAATCTTGTGGGCCTTTACCTGGGCCGGCCCATTATGGCCCACAAAATCTTGTGGGCCTTTAGCTGGGCCAGCCCATTATGGTCCGTAAAATCTCGTGGGCCTTTAGGTGGGCCGGCCATTATGGTCCGCAAAATCTTGTTTGCCTTCAGTTGGGCCGGCCCATTTAAACTTGATTGGCCGGTCCACGTGTCAACATATCATAGGCGCGTCTCGCACGTTGGATGAGTGACACCTGTCCCAGCGCGGACCTGACACGTGTCTCCTCTAGCCAATGATGATTTTACACGTGGAAAATCCCCATTGGTCGGGGCTGTTAACGGGTTATCAGATCCAAAACCCGACCCGATAGCTTAACGGTGTTCTGTTACGGTGGATGCCACGTGTCGGTCACCCTTGACGAAAGCACTTCTGTGACGCGCGATTTATCGTCATGGAAGTGGACACTTCCATGATGATAATTTTAGTAATGTCATGGAACACTTCTACGACAACACAGGTATGACTATCTTGATTCTGTCATAAATTTGTCATGGATGTACATGCATGACAAAAAACGCGACCTACTGTGACAAACACGTATCATCACGGAAGTGTATTTTTTCGTAGTGGGAGCAGTATAGAGATTTCAATCAAAGCCAATACTGCTTCACAGTCAGGATATTCCCTTCCTATCCTGGATCCACTGAACCCCTCCATTGCTAATATGGACTTGGGGTTACCATCGAGATGTCCGTGCAGGACGCTTCTTATCTGATGAGGACTATTATGCGGACTAGAACTGCCTTGCTGTGGAACACTGACTTCCGCTATATGCCAGCGTCACTCCTTGGGGCGAAGGTTACTTCACATCTATTTACACCAACTCTTCTCATGAGGATTCGCTGCTCCGCACTACCGCATAGATGCTTGAGGATAAGGACCGCGAAAATTGTGCCTTGCGATTGGAGCTTTTCAACTCCGGTCTGATCACTGGGCCACTTTAATCCGGTTTGCACCCACTGTGCAGGTAGGGTATATGGATATGCGGGATTTGTACCCCGTGTGGTCTAGTCTGCCAGATCGTATGGATTGGCGTGATGTAGGGGGCATCACTCCTCCCCGTGGACCTCGTCTGCCGCCGTTTGTTGGACCTAGGCCACATCCGAGTCCTTATGGACCACAGGCTCCACGGGATCGACTTTTTCCAGATGATCACGTCCAGCTTCCAGGACATGCGGGTAATCTCTATGAAGATTACTACAGAAATGTCTGAGCTGATGGTAGCACCACTCGTATTGTAATAGTTATATCATCCACCGTCCTGCGTGACTCGTGCGATATGACTTAGTGTGTACCACATACCAGAGGTGTAGAAAAATAATGCATAGGAGCTTGGGATGCCTCTGATGGGATGTAATCTTCCTTTCACCGCAGTTGTACTCCATTTGGTCTTGTACTAAACCTTGTATGGTGTGTATGACGATGGAATAAATGTAGTAGTTTCTGTGTTTACCATGTCATACGGATGATCATCTTGCATTCTGGGTTATCCCTTACATTCTGTATTTCTATGTCAGAATCTTATCATTTTGGACTAAACCATTGTATTGTTTTCCTAGGATGGTCAACACCAGCAACAACCCTGCTCCCCCGGAGTAGGCTGAAGGCAGTGGAGCTAGGGATGCGAACCTGCCTCATCCTCCTTCTCCGGCTGAGGTCATGCTGGAGGCCGAGAGGAACAAACGGGAGACCTACCTTTGCTGGAACGCATCAAACAGAACATAGCTCTACACCAGAGGAATAACTTGGTGTCGCTCAGTGACTTCATCAAGTTACATCCACCCACCTTCCATCACTCCATCGAGCCTCTCGACGCCGATGATTGGCTTTGCAGCATTACCCACAAGCTACGTTCTGCACACGTAGCTGAGCCTGATAAGGTCACTTTTGCTTCCTATCACCTTGAAGGCCCTGCCAGTCTCTGGTGGGAGAATTATGAGGCCATGCGCCCAGCTAGCCAGGTCACTACTTGGGCAGAATTCAGTGACGCTTTCCGTGAACACCACATTCTGGAGGGTCTTATGGATCGTAAGCGTGAGGAGTTATGCAGTTTCAATGAAGGTAGACTCTTTGTGGATGCTTACAGTAGGGAGTTCGGTAACCTAGCACATTATGCAACTTTGGAAGTTTCCACCGATGCTAAGAAGGAGGAAAGGTTCCGCAAGGGACTTAGCCCCGAGCTTCGTCGTGATCTCCGTCTGCACGAATGCGCTTCCTTCCAGAAGCTTGTGAACAAGGCCATCAGTGCTGAGACAGGTTAGACTGATTTCGAAGCAACACGCAAGCATGTCCGTGACACTGGTTCCTCATCCGGTTCTAGCCCTCAGAAGCGTCGGGTGTGGGTGCCTAACACCGCCCTGCCACCCAGGTTCACACCGAGGCCATCCTATCAGGCGCCTCGTCCAGCTCAGTAGTATGCACCAGCCAAGTCCTATGGTGGATCAACCAACATTGCACCTCCACGCACCAGCTCTGTGACGTGTTTCAAGTGTGGAGAACCAGGACACTACATGCGAGAGTGTCCCTAGACCAACCCCAACCACTTTGGAAAGGCTGTTGGCCGTGGCAAGCCAACAGGGAAGGTGTACTATGCCAAGCCAGCCACCGCTGCACGTGGCCATGTGAACTGTGTCTCAGCTGAAGAGGCTTAGGAGGATCCTAACATCGTTCTCCGTACGCACCTTGTTAATTTCCATCCAACATCTGTTCTTTTTGATACTGGAGCATCTCATTCATTCATATCTGAAAACTATGCTCGTTTGCATAACACCGTATTCTGTGACATGCCTTCCACCATGGAAATTTCTACTCCTGGTTCTAGATGGCAAATCTCTAGAGTAAGCCATGGGAATGAAATTCAGGTCGACAGACTTGTTTTCCATGCATCATTAATAGCTCTCAAATCTTAGGATATTAATATCATCTTGGGTATGGATTGGATGTCATCCCATCATGCCAAGATTGATTGCTTCTCTAGGACTGTTCAACTTACACATCCTTCGGGCGAGATAGTCAATGTCTTGACCGGAGTAGCTAAGCGACAACTATATTCTCCTAATGCCAGTCCTTTGACAGACCTCGAAGATGTTCCGGTAGTCCGTGACTTTCCGGATGTCTTTCCAGAAGAATTGCTAGGTGTTCCACCTGACCGAGATGTCGAGTTCGTGATAGATCTTATTCCAGGAACTGTCCCAATTTCTAGAAGACCCTATAAGATGGCACCACTAGAACTAGCCGAGCTTAAGAAACAACTCGATGAGTCCTTGAAAAAGAGTTTCATCCGTCCTAGTTCGTCTCCATGGGATTGTCCCGTCCTCTTCGTCAAGAAGAAGGATGGTACGGATCGGATGGTTGTAGATTATCAACCCGTCAACTTGGTCACAATAAAGAACAAGTATTCACTTCCCAGGATCAACGACCTGTATGATCAGCTAGCTGGATCCTCAGTCTTTTCTAAGATGGATTTGAGGTTGGGCTACCATCAAATCAAAATCAAGAACGGGGAAATTCCCAAAACGGGCTTTGTTACTCGTTATGGCCAATACGAGTACACCGTCATGTCCTTCAGTTTAACCAATGCCCCAGCCACTTTCTCTCGGTTAATGAACTCAATCTTCATGGAGTACTTGGATAAATTCGTCATGGTTTACCTCGATGATATACTCATCTACTCCAAGAATGAGGAAGAACATGCGAAGCATCTAAGGCTTGTGTTGATGAAACTTCGAGAGCATCGCCTTTATGCCAAATTTTCTAAATGCGAATTTTGGTTGCCAGAAGTGACTTATCTAGGCCATGTAATCTCTGGTAATGGTATTGCTGTCAATCTCGAGCGAGTTCAAGCCATTCTTAATTGGACTCCACCTGAATCGGTCAAGCAAGTTCGGAGTTTCCTTGGCTTAGTGAGCTATTGTCGCCGCTTTGTCGAGAACTTCTCCAAAGTTGCTAAACCTCTAACTAAACTCCGCAAGAAAGATAAAAAGTTTGAGTGGACCCCATAGTGTGAGCACAGCTTTCAGGAACTGAAAAGACGCCTGACATCTGCTCCCGTATTGGTACCACCAGATTTCTCCAAGGACTTTGTTATCTATTGCGACGCCTCGCGACAAGGACTAGGTTGCATTCTCATGCAAGATCGTCATGTAATTGCTTATGCTTCACGACAATTGCACCCACATGAGGAAAATTATCCTACTAATGATCTAGAGCTTGCAGTTGTAGTCCATGCACTCAAAACCTGGCGACATTACCTCCTGGGTAATCATTGCAAAATCTTCACCGATCACCAAAGTCTGAAGTATATATTCACCCAACCGAATTTGAATCTTAGGCAAAGACGTTGGGTCGAGTTGATCACATATTTCAACTTAGGGATAACTTACACCCCAGGAAAAGCCAATGTCATGGCTGATGCACTAAGTCGTAAATCTTATTGTAACAATCTGATGTTACAACAAAGTCAACCACTTATCCATGAGGAATTTCGAAAGCTTAACCTTCACATTGTTCCTCAAGGATTCCTTTCCACCTTGGTGGAGAAACCTACTCTTACGGATCAAATCATTGCTGCCCAAAAGCGAGATAAAGGGATATTCCAAATCAAGGAGAATATCGCTGGCAAAGATGCTAAATGTTTCTCTACAAATTATCATGGTGTTGTGTACTTTGAGAACCGTCTAGTGGTTCCCAAGAACCAGCATCTACGGCAGTTGATCCTTAAGGAGGCTCATGAATCTCTTCTCACCATTCAACCCAGATGTACCAAAATGTATCAGGTCCTACGTCAGAGGTTCTGGTGGACTAGGATGAAGAGAGATATTGCTCAATTCATTGCTAATTGCGACGTTTGTGGTCGTGTAAAAGCAGAGCATCAATGTCCTGCTGGCACCCTTCAACCCTTACCTATTCCTGAATGGAAATGGGATAAAATTGGTATGGATTTCATCACCGGTTTCCCAGGACCAAGAGAGGGAATAATGTTATCTTCGTCGTTATCGAACGTCTTTCCAAAGTGGCCCATTTCTTGCCTGTTCGTGAGAGTATAACCGCTAGCCAGCTAGCAGACTTGTATATCTCCCGAATAGTGTCCCTCCATGGTGTTCCGCTGGAAATCAACTTAGATCGAGGAAGTCTTTTCACCTCTCAATTTTGGAAAAATTTCCAAAATGCTATGGGAACCCACCTTTCCTTTAGCCACTGCCTTTCACCCTCAATCAAGTGGTCAAGTAGAACGTGTCAACTAGATTCTAGAAGACATGCTTCGAGCTTCTGTTATCTCATTCGGAATGGCTTGGGAGAAATGCCTTCCATTTGCCGAATTTGCTTATAACAACAGCTATCAATCTAGATTCGGTAAAGCCCCTTTTGAAGTTCTCTATGGACGAAGGTGTCGAACGCCTCTTAACTAGTCAGAAACCGGGAAAAGACAATTCTTTGGCCCGGATATGATCCAGGAAGCAGAAGAGCAAGTTCGCATCGTTCGTGAAAAGTTGAAAACAGCCCAATCTCGTCAAAAGAGCCAATATGACTGAAAACATAAGGCTATGTCTTTTGAGGTTGACGAGAAGGCTTACCTTCGGGTTACTCCTCTGAAGGGAACCCATTGTTTCAGTATCAAAGGCAAATTGGCTCCTTGCTACAATGGACCCTTTCGCATTCTTGCCAAACGAGGAGAAGTTTCCTACCAATTGGAACTACCTCCGCATCTCTCCATAGTCCATGATGTCTTCCACATTTCTCAACTCAGGCGTTGCTTCTCGGATCCTATCCGTGGAGTGGACCACGAAACGCTTGATCTTCAAGACAATCTCGCGTATCGAGAATACCCCATTCGTATCCTCGATCAAGCCGAGCGTACCACTCGACGTCATAATATCAAGTTTCTCAAGGTTCAATGGTTGCACCATTCTGAGAAAGAAGCAACTTGGGAAAGGGAGGATCGTCTTCGACTCGAGTATCCCTCCTTCTTTCCGGAGGATCCTAAATCTTAGGACGAGATTTTTCTGAGTGGGGGTGAGTTGTCACACCCTAGCTAGTTCATGCATTAGAGTGTTGCATCATGTTTACCTTTCATCAGAAACTTGAAATGGGGATGACAGAACACCCAGCCCCCCTGAAACCAACTATGGTTTACTAAAAATAATTTGAATGAACCTGAAATGCCCTTCTAAAATGTCCATCATTTTTGTCTTGGGTTAGAACCTCTGCCAAAATTGGTTAACATATTTCTAGGACACATAAGGTCACTGGATTAAATCATTAGCTATTTGAGTTTGGGCATTTAAATAATATAAAATATTTTAAATGCTCAAATAATTCTGGAAATAAGTGTGGGCAGTTGGAAATAATCTATAGTAAGCCCCTAATTATTTCCAAGATTTTTGGAAATGCCTAGCTATTTTAAAAAAGCCAAACAGTTGCAGAAAATTAGAAAAACAATTCAAATGGAAAAAGAGAGAGAGAGAGAGAAAGGCCAATGGCCACTTACCTGCACTGGGCTGGCCCACCTGGCCCGTGCCAGTCACCACCCACCTCTGCTAGTAGGTAGAGGAGGGACACTGCGACGCTGCCGAGCTCGCCACGCCACCTCCCTGCCTACCTGCGTCGCCCACACTAGCGCGATGCCTTGAAGGGCCTCCTCGACACCGCCCCGAGCCCCTGGACATCTCATTCTCCCCCCTGTCCTCTCTCTCGCCCTCTCCCGCCTTGGCCGATGCAGCTGTCGCCGCACCGCCGCCGTAGCCGCGCCCACCGTCGTCCTCGCGCCGCTCCACCGTGTCCACGAGCCCTGCCGTCGTCCGCTCCGTTGAGCTAGCCGAGCCCCGAGTGCTCGTACCCTCTGCACCGCCTTCATCGACCCCATCTTCACCAACTGTCGCCGGAGATCCCTTTCACCGTCACGCTGCAGCAGCTCGTCCCCGACCTCATTGTTTGCTCCTCCGTGACCACCGTGAGACTAGCTACCTCCCCATCCTCTTCGTTCCCTCTCTCGAGCACCGTAGCGGCCGCACGAAGCTCACCCGCATGTGCCGCCGCTGAGCTCGTCGCCGACGTGACTCCGGCCACGCAACGGCCATGCCACCCTGCCCGTTAGCCTTACCACACCCCCAGGAGGCCGCAGCACTACTCCACGCTCCTCGCCGTGCCTCCTAGCGACGAGCATGAGCTCACCCGAGCTCCGGCAGCCGCCAAGGTCATCGCCGGCGCTGTTTTCAGCGACCCCAAGGCCAACCACCGCCACCACTGGACGCGGCTCGTCCCTAGCTACACGTAGAAGCCCTCCGCCGCCTTTTTGGTCGCCGGAGCACAAATCCCGCACTGCCCTGCCGTGTTTGGTCTCGCCGGCGGCTAAACGCCGGTGAGTTGGACCCCGTTGACCATGTTTGACCCTGGGTGGGCCCAGTTTGACCCCCCTGGGTCAATGCCAGGTGGGGCCCGCCCTGCTAATTATCCTAGGGTTAGTACTAATTAAAATTATTTAGTCTAATGGCACTGACACGCGGGACCCACTGGTCAGGTTTGACCTGGACCGTCCCCGTTGACTACTGACGTCACCCTGATGCAATGCTGACGCAATAATTCATTTACTGGAATTATTCTTATACAGGAAATACCAGAAAATACTACAAACTTCAAAAATTCATAGAAATTAATCTGTAGCTCCAAATGCAAAGTGTTATATATGAAAAATGATCAGAAAAATCCAATCTATCCATTTGTACTAGTTTCATGCATGTTCAAGCAAGTTAACATGCCGTTTAGTGCAGAACATGATAAAGGACTATTAACGGCCATATATGAGCTTGGAACTTGAATCTTTGATTCAAAATGGTTCAAACCCATCTGGTCTTAGTTGCATTAGCCCAATACACTCATTTTGCCATGTCTCATGCATGCATCATATTGTTGCACATTGTTTGGTGATGATTGTATATCGGTGCTCTCTGCGGTAGGTTCTGCCCCCGAAGAGTATCGCGAGTATCCAAACGAGGAGCAATACCAGTCCACGGACCCGCAAGGCAAGCAACCAACCATTTGATCATATCGATACAATCCCATGTTCTCGCCTCTGCTCTCTCTTACTGCAGTAAGACAACACGTTTCAAACTATTGTGTGCTACGGTAGTTGAACCCATTTATTGTGCATGACCTATCATTGCCACAGTAACTAGATGAAACCCACTAGCATGTGTAGGAGTTGATTGAGCCATGTGTATGTGTTTCCTACCTTGCTATGCCTGCTATGCTTAGAGTCATGTCAGGTCTGGTTCATCTGGGTGATGGGCTAGAGTGAAATGATCATGTCGGTAATGAGAGTAATGTGTTTAACATGATTTGCTAAAGGTATCGATGAGAGGCCATGTAGGAGTACATGTTGGGTTGTTTCATTGGAACCGTCCTTAAGCACCAAGATCTGTATGTGTGATTTAAGATTCAGCTACTACCATGCATTGGGCCCTGAAATATGACCCCGCTCGACTTCTTATCTACCCAAGTCCTCTGTCCAGGAGTTGCAAGTAGTTTCTGGTGTTTGTAGCTTACTGGAGGCCGTGGGCATCGCTGACCCGCGGGGTGGGCTGTGATGCGGTAGGTACGTGGCCGGGTATGCCGGGCACCCGTTAGGTGTCTCGGAACCCTGTACACATTGTTCGGGGCCATATGTGGAAACCTCAGCCGGACTCCCTGCGGATGGAACCTAAATAGGCGATAAACCTGGACTAGAGACTTGGGTGTTTAGGTAGGTCGTGGTCTACACCTACGTCGTCTTTCGCTTGAAGTCTGTCGAGCACATGTCGTGTGCAGACGCTAAGTGGTGGAAACATGTATGAAGAAGTACACCCCTGCAGGGTTAACATCATCTATTCGAATAGCTGCGTCCGCGATAAAGGACTACTTGGTTTCCTATATAGTTCATAGACAAGTAAATGGATACTACTAAAAGCCTCAAGATAAGCGTGAGTGCTGAGGATGGCTCTTCCGTAGGATGACGGAGGTGGATCCTCGGTAGTGTATTGAAGTGGTGTGTAGTGGACTCGAGTGCGCAAAACAATTTCAAGTTGGAGTCTCGTAAGATAGCTTTGCCAAGAGTCAAAGCTAGCTTGATGCAATAACCCCACCATCCCTTCTTGATAATGTGCATGTATGTAGGATCTGATGTATGTCTTGCTGAGTACCTTTGTACTCATGTTGCTTAATTTACGTTTTACAGAAGACCCTGCAACCCCTTCTAATGGGTTCTTCATAGACGTCGATGTCTATGAGTAGGCTGAAGCCCAGGTGGTGATCCTGAGCTCACGATGGACCGTGTAGTATAGTCAGGCTTTCTCAAGCCTCTTTAATTTCCTAGTTGTCTATACTCAGACAAGTTACTTCCGTTGTTGGCTTGTATGTTTGTGTGACTTGAATGCTGGGTCGTGTGACCCGTACTTGTGTGTATGATATGTATGGCTCTCTGAGCCTTTAAATAAAGTACTTGAGTTGTAGAGTCATGTTGTGATGCCATGTTGTATTTGCACAAATCGAGCATATTGTGTGTATGATTGAAATGCTTAGTATGTGTGGGATCTGACTATCTAGTAGTTTATCCTTGGTAGCCTCTCTTACCGGGAAATGTCTCCTAGTGCTTCCACTGAGCCATGGTAGCTTGCTACTGCTCCGGAACACTTAGGCTGGTTGGTAGGTGTCCTTCTACGTTCCTGTGTCTGTCCCTACAGGGAAATGTCACGCGATGACTACCGGAGTCCTGTTAGCCCGCTACAGCCCGGTTTACCGGAGTCCTGCTAGCCCAGTGCTACAGCCCGGATTCACTCGCGGATGACCGACACGTTCGTTGCTGGGTCATGTATGCCTGTCCCTATAAGTGAGTGCCACTTTGGGTTCATGACTAGCCATGTTAGCCAGGGCTCCTTGTCATATGGATGCTAGCGACACTATCATATACGTGTGCCAAATAGCGCAAACGGTCCCGGGCAAGGTAAGGCGACACCCGTGGGAATACCGTGCGTGAGGCCGCAAAGTGATATGAGGTGTTACATGCTAGATCGATGTGGCATTGAGTCGGGGTCCTGACAAATACCTCGCATATAACTACTGATTTTTTTAAACAGTTATAGATAAGGTTGGCTGATCCCGAATTGAAATATAACAATAACAATATCATACATGTGATATTGAATTGTACTGCCGATTTACGATACCTTGTGCAGTAAGAGTGTGGACCCAAAACTTCAGAAGCCAATATTTCCAGGTGGTGGATATCATCATGTAAGGGCGAATTGTCGCCTGTCATTAAACCGGGTAATTGAAACCACGGGTAAGCCACAAATATGAGCTGTGAGAATGAAGGTTGTTTGGCCAGATCCACTTTAAATCAAAAGGCAAGATAGTATCCAGAAGAACCGGAAAAATCTTCAAAATATCAAGCCAAATGACAAAAAGCGAGGCTATGCTTCGAATACGAGCAGGAAGCCGGACCATAAGGGTGAATAGCTATGATTCGAATACGATCAGGAAGCCCCCGAATGGTATTTGGCAATGCGCCGATCAAAGGGGTACCGACAGGTATGACTCGAATATGATCAAGAAGCCCCCAGTGACCAAAGTGTTTAACGGCTATGATTCGAATACGATCATGAGTCGGACCAAGAGGGGTTAATAGCTGTGATTCGAATACGATCCTACCCCCAAGTGATCTAAATATTTACTACTATGGTTCGAATACGACCAGGAAGCCAGATCAAAGGGGTTAATAGCCATGATTCAAATACGATCAAGCCCCCAATGATCAAATTGTTTAATGGCTAAGATTCGAATACGGTCAATAAGCCGGACCAAATGAGGTTAATACCTACGATTCGAATATGACCAAGCCCCAGATGATCAAAATGTTTATGGCTATGGTTCGAGTATGACCAGGAAGCCGGCCAAAAGGGGTTAATAGCTACGATTCGAATACGATCCAACCCCCAATTTTTCTTTGAACTTATGATGATGACGACACATGGTTGTTGAAGATGAAACAACAGAGACCCTACTTTATTATAATCATCATAATATATACATCATCAAAAAATATGTACATCATAAGAGCCGGTGGCTCAGGTGTAGTAAGGCCGAAGATGAGTGATATTCCACGGCCGGCGGGTCTCCTCTTCCGACTTACATGACTCCTTGTGCTCTCTAATATCGATAAGGTAGTATGACCTGTTCTTCGAGTTCTTGCTGACCACAAAGGGTCCTTCCCAAGGTGGGGATAACTTATGCATATCAGTTTGATCCTGGATGAGCCGGAGCACCAAATCACCTTCCTGAAAGGTTCTGGACTTAACCCAGCGCTGTGGTAATGGCACAGGTCTTGTTGGTAAATCGTAGAGCGAGCCGCCTCAAGGTCATGCTCCTCGTCTTACAGGTCAAGTTCATCCCAACATGCTTGTTCATTATCAGCTTCAACGTAAGCCGTCACGCGGGGCGAGCCATGACGGATGCCACTAGGGAGAACCGCCTCTGCTCCGTAAACCATGAAGAAAGGCATGTAACCCATAGATATGTTGGGAGCAGTATTGATACTCCATATCACAGAAGGTAAATCTTCCGCCCAACAACTCGGCATCCTCTGCAACGGAACCATAATCCGCGGCTTGATGCCTCTCAGAATTCTTGATTGGCTCTTTCAGCTTGACCTTTGGACTAAGGGTGAGCTACGGATGAAACATTAAGTCAAACATGCTCACGTTGACAAAACTCTTTCATAGCACCCTTGGAAAGATTAGTGCCATTATCAGTTATGATATTGTGGGGAAGCCAAAGCGAAAAATCACCTTTTTAATGAATTGAACTGTTGTTGCCATGTCACACTTACTGACCAGCTCTGCTTCAACCCACTTTGTGAATTTGTCAACCGCCACTAAGAGGTGGGTCTTTTTATCTTTGGACCTTTTGAAAGGCCCAACCATATCAAGCCCCCACACTGCAAACAGCCAAGTAATTGGAATCATCCTCAATTCTTGAGCCGGCACATGAGCTCACCGTGAAAATTTCTGACAACCATCACATTTACTGACCAAATCCTTTGCATCAGCATGAGCCATCAGCCAATAAAATCCGTGACGAAAAGCTTTGGCCACAAGGGATTTTGAGCCGGCATGATAAACACAATCTCCCTCTTGGATCTCACGAAGAATCCCATGACCTTCCTCAGGAGATACGCAATGCTGAAACGCCCTAGTGGCACTGAGATGGTGTAACTCGCCGTTGGCAATTGTCATTGACTTAGACTGCCGGGTTATCTGCCTGGCCAAAGTTTCATCCTCAGGCAACTTGACCCGGGTCATGTAAGCCAAATACGGTACTGTCCAATCTGGGATAGCGTGAAGAGCCGCTACCAATTGTGCCTCCGGGTCTGGGACAGCTAGATCTTCCTCTATAGGTAACTTGACAGAAGGGTTATGCAAAATATCCAAGAAAGTGTTAGGTTTCATTGGCTTACGCTGAGATGCGAACCGGCTTAAAGCATCAGCCGCCTCATTTTTCCTGCAATCAATGTGCTCCACTTGATAACCATTGAAGTACCCAGCAATAGCATCAACTTCGCGGTGATAAGCCGCCATGAGTGGATCCTTAGAATCCCATGTGCCTGAGACTTGTTGAGCCACTAAGTCTGAGTCAACCAAACATCTCACCCGGCTTAAATTCATCTCTTTAGCCATCCGAAGACCATTCAGCAGCGCTTCATACTCAGCTACATTGTTAGTACAGGGGAACATCTACCTTAGAACATAACAAAACTTGTCACCTCGAGGTGAACCTAAGACAACTCTAGCCCCCGAGCCCTCCAATTGCCTGGACTCATCAAAGTGAATAGTCCAATATGTGTTATCTGGCTTCTCTTCAAGCATCTGCAACTCTGTCCAGTCGTTAATGAAATCCACCAGTGCTTGAGACTTGATAGCAGTGTGAGGCATATATTTTAAACCATCAGGCCCAAGTTCAGTGGCCCACTTGGCGGCTCGTCCTGTGGCTTCTCTGTTTTGAATAATATCTCCTAAATGAGTAGAACTGACCACAGTGATGGGATGACCCAGAAAATATTGCTTAAGATTCCTGCTGGCCATGAACACCCCATAAACGAGCTTCCGCCAATGTGGATATCTCTGCTTGGACTCAATAAGCACTTCATTGATATAATAAACCGGCCGCTGAACCGCATACTCCTTGCTAGCCTCCTTTCGTTCCCCCACAATTGCTACACTGACGACACGGGTGTTAGCAGCCACATATAACAATAGTGGCTCCTTATCAATGGGAGCAACAAGGACTGGTGGCTCAGCTAGCTGCCTCTTCAAGTCTTCAAACGCTTCATTAGCATCATCACTCGAGACGAAGTTATCTATTTTCTTCATCATCTGATATAGCCACCCAACCGGCTTATGAACCGGCTTAAGGCAGCAATACGACCCGCCAGACGCTGAACATCATTGATACACGTCGGCTTTGCCAGGGAGGTGATGGCCTTGATCTTCTCAAGGTTAGCCTCAATGCCTCTGTTAGAAACCAGAAAACCCAAAAGCTTGCCTGCTGGCACACCAAAAACGCACTTGGCAGGGTTAAGAATCATCTTGTAGACCCGGAGATTATCGAAGGTTTCTTTCAAATCATCTATCAAAGTTTCCTTCTCTTTGGATTTAACCACAGTGTCGTCCACATAAGCATGAACATTGCACCCAATCTGACTGTGAAGACAATTCTACACACATCGCTGATAAGTCGCCCGGGCACTCTTGAGCCCAAAAGGCATAGATACATAGCAAAAGGCTCCAAAGGCAGTAATGAAAGATGTCTTCTCCTGGTCCTTAATTGCCATCTTGATCTGATGATAACCAGAATAAGCATCCAAAAAACTGAAATGCTCACAATCCGCTGTAGCATGAATGATTTGTTCAATACGAGGGAGAGCAAAAGGATCACCCGGACAAGCCTTGTTTAAGTCCGTGTAATCCACGCACATGCGCCAAGTGCCATTCTTCTTAAGCACCAACACCGGGTTAGCCAACCACTCTGGATGAAAGACTTCAACAATGAACCCAGCCGCAAAGAGCCGGGCCTCCTCTTCATCAATGGCCTTACGCCTCTCCTCGTTGAAACAACGAAGGAATTGCTTGACTATCTTAAATTTTGGTTCAATATTGAGAGTGTGCTCAGCGAGTTCCCTCAGTACACCCAGCATGTCAGAAGGTTTCCATGCAAAGATGTCCCGGTTCTCATGGATGAACTCGATGAGCGCGCCTTTATTTTTTGGATCCAAGTTAGCACTGATACTGAACTGCTTGGAAGAGTCGCCAGGGATAGAATCAACTAGCTTGCTATCATCAGCCAACTTAAACTTCAACACCAGATCATGCTTTGTATTTGGCTTTTTCAAAGATGTCATATCCGCCGGGTCAACATTGTCCTTGTAAAGCTTCAATTCCTCTGTTGCACAGACAGACTCAGCATAACCAGTATCACCTTCTTCATATTCCGGACTATCTTCTGACTCCCATGCACTTTGATGGTCCCTTTATAACCCGGCATCTTGACCTATAGATGAACATAGCACGGCCTTGCCATGAACATGGCATAAGCCGGCCGTGCAAATAGAGCGTGGTACGGGCTCCTGATTTTGACCACCTCAAAGGTTAACTTCTTAGCCCTGGAATCATGCTCATCTCCAAAGTCCACTTCTACCTCAATCTTTCCCACAGGGTATGCCGACTTACCAGGCACCACTCCATGGAAACCAGTATTGAATGTCTTAAGATTTGTATCAGTTAACCCGATGCGATGGAAAGTCTCATAATAAAGGATGTTGATCCTACTACCTCCATCCATGAGTACTGTCGGCATTCTAGGAACGGGGGTACCCAGACTTGCCTACCTGTGGCCTGTGGCGTGGCTCAAGGAGTGGCCCAATGCGGCCTATCTACATCAACACATGCTCAAGACCCTCGCGAGGGGCCAAGCCTCGCGGGGCGGACGACAGGAGGCTTCCTCAGGCACGGCCTCGTCAGGCTGGCTCACGAGGAGGCGGAGAGATCAAGGCGGGGTACCTCACGAGGTGCCCATGACGCAAGCCATGACAACCAAGGTGCAGGCGGGCGCCGGCCTGCGCAGAGTCCTTGTTTCCCCTTTGGTGCAAAGGGGGAAAGAGTAGGCAAGGGTATCAAGAAAAGGCAACCATTTCAGTGCAACAAGACCAAGACCAGCAGGACGGCAGAGCGGAGGTCATCGTGGAGCCCAAGCCAGCGTCATCGTCAGGGACTTTTGGTAGGCGAGGACCAACTTTATTCAGGATAAGTGTACTAGATGTTTCCGTTCAAAATGGCCAATTGTTGGCGCCCTTCCCGCAGAATATTTGGGAAGAGGCCCGGGGCCTTCGCCTATAAATAGGACTAGCCACCCACAGGGTAGGGGATCGGGATCTGACCGCATCAAGAGATCAACGAGAGAGAGAGAGAGGTGACTGGACTCCCCTAGCAGTTCATTGCCCCAACCAAGAATAGACCCTCACGAGGCTGTTCTGCCCGTGTACTGTTCCTCATCAGCCCAGAGGCAATCCACACACCACAAACTGGAGTAGGGTATTGCACCAGAATGGTGGCTTGAACCAGTATAAATCTTGTGTCTCTTGTGTTGTTCTTCGTGTAGTTTAGATCCTAGCAAGGCGGTGACACACCGGTTGGCTGAGGGTGTGATTTCCGCGTGCACCTCAGTCTTTGAACCTCAAGGGTCTGTCAGAACCCAAAATCCGACATTTGGCGTGCCAGGTATGGGTGCGCCGAAGCTCTCCCTTCCATCGACCCGTCCCCCATCAGCACCACGCTCCGCCCTCATGGCGGCCAACGCACTGCCCGCTCCGGCTGTCGACGCCGGCGCGGGAACCAGAGGGCTTTGAGCCCTGGCCCCCGCCTTGCGACGGGTGCAGTGGCCGAACAAGTTCAAGCCGGACATGCCGCCGCGCTACGACAGCTCGGCCGATCCGCTGGCCTTCCTGCTGGCGTATGAAGAAGCAGTCCTCAAGGCCGGAGGCGATGACAGGGTCATGGCTAACTGGCTGCCCATGGCCGTCACCGGCGTCCCGCGCATGTGGCTGCTCCACCTACCGGTGGCTTCTGTGGCCTCCTGGGAGGAGTTGCGCAACCTCTTCCTTGCCCATCATGCTGCACTAGTGCCCCCTGTCGCCGCAGCCCTCCTGGGCGGATCGCAGGCACCACCTTCATGCCACCACATCAAGCCGTTCGTCCGCCAGATCAGCGCCGCCCTCGTGCCGCGCGGGGCGCCTCCGGGTTGGGCGGCACCTAAATCCAATCTGGACTTCAGCTCAGATGATCACCCCTCCAACTGGGCCTACTCGGGCGCGCTCCCAATGTTATGCACCCCCACCATCTGCAACGTCGCGGTCACCAAAACCATCATCAACGACGACGCTGGCCTCAGCGTGCTCTCAATGGAGGCCTTCAGCCTTCTCCACGTACCGTTGGAATGGCTGCAACCCAGCAAGCCCTTTTGGGCGTCGAAGGTAGCTACCTCGACTCCCTGGGGCAGATCCGCCTTCCAGTGACCTTCGGCACCTACGACAACTTCCGCACAGAGCTAATCTACTTCGACATCGCCCCCCATCGGCCTCCCATACAACGCCATCCTAGGCTACCCGGCGCTAGCCCGGTTCATGGCCACAACTCACCCGACATACAACCTCATGAAGTGGCCCAGGAGTAGCGGCATCCTCACCGTGTCTGGGGACACCGGGGACGCATTGCAAGCGCTCAAGCTCGTTTTCAAGGCCGCGACAGCGGCACAGCCCGTCAACTCGGACGCCTCTGATCCCAAGGGGGCCGCATCGGCCAAGAAGAAGCAGCTATTCACTCAGGACAAGGCGGAAACCAAGCAGGTACTGGTCGACGAGGATGGATCCACCAATGCCACCTTCACCATAGGCACCAACCTCGAGCCCGAATAGGAGGAAGCTTTGGTGAAATTCCTGCGTGCGAACAAGAAGGTATTCGCATGGGAACCTGATCAGCTAGCAGGGGACCCGAGGGGCGTAATTGAGCATCACCTCAATATGTGCCCCAATGTGCGCCCAATGAAGCAGAAGGCAAGGCGGTAGTCCACAGAAAAGCAAGCTTTCATCATCCAAGAGACCCGCAAGTTGGAAGCGGCGGGGGTCATTCGCGAGGTCCGCTACCCAGACTGGCTAGCTAACCCCGTGGCCGTACCGAAGAAGGGGGGAAAGGAACGCATGTGTGTCGACTTCACCAACCTCAACAAGGCCTGCCCGCAGGATCCGTTCCCGCTCCCTCACATCGACCAGATCGTCGACTCCACCGCCGAGTGCAACTTGTTGTGTTTCCTGGATGCCTTCTCCGGCTACCACCAGATCAAGATGGCAGTAGAAGATGTGGAAAATACGCCCTTCCTGACCCCGTGCGGGGTTTACTACTATACGTGCATGCCATTCGGGTTGCACAATGCCGGTGCGACCTTTCAACGGCTGATGCACATCCCCTTGGGTCGGGAGCTCGGGAGGAATGCGGAGGCTTATGTTGATGACATTGTTGTAAAATCCAGAGAGGCAAGAACTCTGATACAGGACTTGGAGGAAACCTTCGCGAGCCTCAAAAAGGTGGATTTGCGGCTCAACTCGGAGAAGTATGTGTTTGGGGTCCCCTCGGGCAAGCTCCTGGGTTTCCTAGTATCCCACCGGGGCATTGAGGCCAACCCTGAAAAGGTAAAAGCAGTCAAGGACATGAGCCGCCGAAGACCCTCAAAGAGATGCAGAAGCACACCGGGCGCGTGACTGCACTAGGGCATTTCATCTCCAAGCTGGGGGAGCGAGCGCTGCCCTTCTTCATGCTGATGAAGAAAAAGGGCCCCTTTGAATGGACTGAAGAGGCCGACAAGGCATTCCAGGATCTCAAGAGGTACTTGACCAGCCCCACGGTGATGGTGGCTCCACGCCCTCAGGAGCCCTTGGAGCTCTACCTGGCGGCCACCCCCTACTCTGCCAGCGCAGCCCTGGTGGCTGTCAGGGAGGAGCGTAGGACCAAGGCTGCAGCAACCATCCGGGTTAATGGGAAGTAGGGCCGAGAGGACCTCACAGCCACCACAGCTGCAGCCAATGAAGACCAGCCACAGAAGGAAAGCACATCCGAAACAGAAGAGGCCCCTCCCCTAGGCGACTAGTCGCCAGGGGCTTTGTTGTCTCAGGAAGCACCCCAGCCTCCGGAGGATATTAGTGGCACCAGCACTCCCAAGCTAGTCGAGCACCCAGTATACTTCGTCAGCACGGTATTGCGGGATGCAAGGTCGCGGTACCCCATGCCTCAGAACCTCCTCCTTGCACTATTGGTGGCCTCGCGCAAGCTATGGCACTATTTCCAAGGCCATCCCATCAAGGTTGTCTCAGCATACCCCTTGGAAAGGGTGCTCAGGAGCCCCAACTCAGCTGGAAGAGTCGCTGAGTGGAATATCGAGCTGCAGACGTTTCAGATAGAATTCAGCACAACGAGAGTCATCAAAGGGGCAGCGCTTGCGGACTTCGTGGCGGAATGGGCAGAGGTGCCAGGCCTCAAGGCTGGCGAGGATCGATCGCTCTCCCTAGGGAGCGAGGCACTGGACGGATGGGTCATGTACTTCGACGGGGCATTCTCCCGACACGGCGTAGGGGCTGGCACGGTCCTCGTATCCCCCACTCAATACAAGCTTACTATGTCGTGCAACTCTGTTTTCAGCATGGGGAAAAGGTCTCCAATGACATTGCAGAACATGAAGGCTTGATAGCAGGCCTGAAGGCCGCAGTCATCCTGGGGGTGAAGCGCCTCATCATCAAGGGTGATTCGCAGCTCCTTGTCAACTTCTCCAACAAAGTATACGAACCAAAGGACGAGCACATGGAAGCCTAACTTGCAGAGGTCCGCAGGATGGAGAAGCAGTTTTGGGGGATGGAGTTGCAGCATGTGCCTCGTGGCACTAATCAAGAGGCTGATGACATCGCGAAAAGGGCATCCAGGCGGCTACCTCAGGAGTCTGGCATCTTCGAGGAACGGCTCTTTAAACCCTCGACAAAGCCAACGCTATCGAGCACGGCGCAGCCCCGAGGGTAGCTCCCCCAGCCGCTTGCCTCGGGAGCCCCGGTCTGCGGCCCGACATCAGGAGCGCTCCTGCTCCTGGCGCTGGAACCTCAGGAGGGGTGCTGCATCACGGAGCTTAGGAGTTACCTGACGCGAGGCACGTTGCCAGAAAAGGAGGAGGAGGCAGAGCGTGTGGCACGGCAGGCCACATCATACTGCCTTAAGGATGGGGAGCTCTACCGAAGACGACCGAATGATGTGTTCCTGCGTTGCATTTCTAGGGAGCAAGGGAAGGAGCTATTAGCAGACATACACGGTGGCAACTGTGGGCATCACTCGTCATCACGAACCCTCGTCGGTAAGGCGTTCCGCAGCGGGTTCTATTGGCCCACAACACTCAATGACGCTGCGGAACTGGTAAGAGCTTGTGAGGCCTGTCGGTTCCATGCCAAGCAGATCCATCAGCCGGCGGGAGGTCTGCAGACTATACCCCTCTCGTGGCCCTTCGCAGTCTAGGGACTGGATATCTTAGGCCTGTTCCCTCGGGCGCTAGGGGGCTACCGCTACCTCTATGTTGCCGTGGACAAGTTCACCAAGTGGGCTGAGGTGGTAGCTGTCCGCACCATCCCCACAGGCTCCGCAGTCAAGTTCATCAAGGGCCCCGTGAGCCGATTCGGGGTCCCGAACCGCATCATCACCGACAACGGTTTGCAGTTCACCAGTAACCTCTTCAAAACATACTGTGCTAACCTTGGAACGCAAATATGCTACGCTTCGGTGGCGCACCCGCGCAGCAACGGTCAGGCTGAGCGAGCCAACGCAGAGGTCCCGAGGGGCCTCAAGACTAGAACCTTCAAGAAGAAGCTGGAGGCCTGCGGCAGGGGCTGGTACGACGAGCTCCAGTCCATGTTGTGGTCAATCCGCACGACCGCAACCAAGCCGACTGGCGAGACCCCGTTCTTTCTGGTCTACGGAGCTGAAGCCGTTCTCCCTCACGAGGTCAGACATTGTTCCGCGTGGGTCCTGGCATTCGACAAAGCGCAGCAGGACTCCATGGGGACGGATCTCTTGCTGGGGGAGGAACATCGCCGAGAAGCCGCCCTGCGGGCGGCGAGGTACCAACAAGCGCGATGGCGATACCACTGCCGCAACATCCGCCCCAGGACTCTCGAGGTAGGGGACCTCGTACTCAGACGGGTTCTCTGCAGGGAGGGGCTACATAAGCTCTCTCTCATGTGGGAGGGCCCGTTCAAGGTTGTTCATGTTTCCAGGCCTGGCTCTGCACGCTTGGAGACCCAGGAGGGAGTGCCCATCTAGAACGCGTGGAACATCCAACACCTCCGAAGGTTTTACCCCTGAAAAAGGCCCGGTGCCTGTGAAGAAGGCGGACGTCTGTGAAGTTACTGTGTTTTGGAAAAGGCCCGGTGCCTGTGAAGAAGGCGAATGCCTGTGAAGTTACTGTGTTTTGGAAAAGGCCCGGTGCCTGTGAAGTTGCTGTGTTGTGAAAAAGGCCCGGTGCCTGTGAAGAAGGCGAATGCCTGTGAAGAAGCTGTGTTTTGGAAAAGGCCCGGTGGTTGTGAAGAAGGCAAACGCCTGTGAAGCTCACCGCCCGTGACACTCTCACGTAATAATGAGTGGGGTTGTACATGCCCCGGAGTCTCCGGAGTGCCACCCTCGGGCCTCGGGGGCTCCCGCCCACGCCCAGTGGCAGCACTTAGCTCCGCGCTGGTGAGAAGACCTCGAACACTAGACTAGGTGCCGGACGCGGCCTTTTTCATTTGCTTTCCGCAGTTGGCATGTTTGTTCCTATTTGAAGTTTTTTTTCCTAAGTTGTTGCCATTTCAAGCTCGCGACTCTCCCGTTTTGCTTGCTCGTTTCGTTTTCTCCCACGCAAAGTCTCGCGAGGGGGGAGCGTGGGCACCCTCGAGAGCATTTTCTGCCCAGCAATTTGGATCTTCCCTGTTCGAGTCCGCTACAGGAGCACCCCTCCCAGTCCGTGCCCCACGGGCATCGCGACACGATCGCGGGGCCTGGGTTGGTTCCCCTCACTACCGAGGCTGGGGACTACCCCTGCTGACTAAACTCTGCAGGGCACAAGGCGCTGGACGAGGCACCGGCCTCAGGAGGCGAGGACCGCGACGAACCCCCCCCCCCCCCCCCCCCAAGATAAGTGGTTTTCACGCATAGACGGACAAAATGAAAACATAGCACATAAGCAGTAGAAACAACGCACCAATTAAAATAGCAATAGATCAGCACGCCCCGCGGGGCAACAGATTACATTCTTTTCGCAGGAAACAAAGGAAAGCAAAAGGGGGACGACTTGCTCGGCGCCAGCTCTCAGCGAAGGCTCGTACTGCCTCCGAAACTCAGCTGGATTCCGCCTCCCGCTTCACCGGAGCACGGCGGCGGGCCGACCCGCTGCCCTCTCCCAGACGAGGACGACAACGAGGGGGCTGGTCGCGACCACCGCTGGAGGAGCTGCTACCCGAAGGGGAGTCGCCGTAGCTTGGTGGATTTTGGGTCCCGCTGCCCGTGCGCCCTTCGCCCCCTTCACCCCGACCAATGCCGGCGCTGGGCGCATGACTACGGTCATCGTCTTCAAGACAACAACCGGCTCAGCGGCCGTCTTCCCCGAACACCCTCACGTAGAGGGTGGCGTCGCCGTCAACTTGAAGTGCAGAGTGCAACGTCGGCGCAGGCCACGCGCGCGGGCAAATATTTGCCAACCACGGGTCAAGGCTGCCTCCCCGGCGGTGGAGACCTCCAGGGTAGCCAAGAGGACCTGCTGGAACAACCATTTGCTTGGAGCCAAAGGCCGCCTGGGGCACTAGCCGGAAGCTCACCTATGAAGAAACGGGGAAGCTGAAGCCAGGTGCCGGTCAGGTCTGCCGACCACACGACGAACTCCGGCAGCACCTCCGCCGAGCGGAAGCGCGGCCTTGGGGGTCGCGCAGCCTCAGCGTACCTCTCGGTGGCAGCTGGACGCCCACCGCCGCACAGAGGGATGCTTCCACGACCCCGGGAAGCCGTAGCAGGGACAGAAGGGTGCTTACGAGGGCGGCCCCGGCCGCGCTTGGTCAGAGGGGAGTCGGGCCCTTCCTGGCGAGCCTTCCCTTTCTCCACGTCCGAGAACCTCTTCGGTGGATCCATGGGGATGGCGAGCAGCAAAGAGGAAGGCGAAGAGTAGCGGGAAGAGATGGGTTGGAAAGGCTCGTGCCGTTCCGTACATATAGCCGAGGGAGGCCAATCGTCGGCCTCCACGATCACAGTTGCCGAGGCGTCGTGGGGAGCCAGGACGCCCATGTCCAATCAACCGCCACGCAGCGCCCAAGGCTGCAGGCTATTGGGGCCCGCGGCGCTTCGCACTTTCCTCTTCGCTTCTCTTCTAAGCCAAGTCCAAGCGCGCCTTGGGCCCGGGGGCTACTGTCAGCATTCTGGGAACAGGGGTACCCAGACTTGCCTGCCTGCGGCCTGCGGCGTGGCTCAAGGAGTGGCCCAATACGGCACATCTACATCCACACATGCTCAAGACCCTCGCGAGGGGCCAAGCCTCGCGGGGCGGATGACAGGAGGCTTCCTCAGGCACGGCCTCGTCAGGCTAGCTCACGAGGAGGCGGAGAGATCAAGGCGGGGTACCTCACGAGGTGCCCGTGATGCAAGCCATGATGACCAAGGTGCAGGTGGGCGCCAGGCGGGCGCCAGGCGGGCGCCGGCCTGCCCAGAGTCCTTGTTTCCCCTTTCGTGCAAAGAGGGCAAGCGCAGGCAAGTGTATCAAGCAAAGGCAACCATTTCGGTGCAACAAGACCAAGACCAGCAGGACGGTAGAGCGGAGGTCATCGTGGAGCCCAAGCCAGCGTCATCGTTAGGGACTTTTGGTAGGCGAGGACCAACTTTAGTCAGGATAAGTGTACTAGATGTCCCTTCCAAAATGGCCAATTGTTGGCGCCCTTCCCGCTCAATATTTGGGACGAGGCCCGGGGCCTTCGCCTATAAATAGGACTAGCCACCCACAGGGTAGGGGATCGGGATCTGATCGCATCGAGAGATCAACCAGAGAGAGAGAGAGAGAGAGAGGTGACTGAACTCCCCTAGCAGTTCATCGCCCCAACCAAGAACAAACCCTCGCGAGGCTTTTCTTCCCGTGTACTGCTCCTCATCAGCACCAGAGGCAGTCCACACACCACAAACTGGAGTAGGGTATTACACCACAATGGTGGCCTGAACCAGTATAAATCTTGTGTATCTTGTGTTGTTCTTCGTGTAGTTTAGATCATAGCAAGGCGGTGAAACACAGGTAGGCTGAGGGTGTGATTTCCGCGCGCACCCAAGTGTTCGAACCTGAAGGGTCTGCTGGAACCCGAAATCCGACAAGTACCTTAGTTAATTTGTATCCACCAACTTGAGGCTCCACTACCAAAGCTAAGTGACCCGGGTTATCGACCCGGGGAACATGATCCGCCCGACTCCACGTAATGGGATGCTCAGACCATATCAATTAATGAGGTACTACCGGCTCAACGGCGCTCACAACCCTCTTGTGGAGCTTCTGGTCCCGCTTGCATAAAATTGTGGTGAAAACATGATACTGCCACTATTCAACTGCTTCGGATTACTATGATATCCGGATTGCTGCTGCTGTTGACCCCGCTGGCTGGATTGCTAATTGTAACCACCCTAATTACCTTGATTATAACCACCCTGATTACCTTGATGGCCCTGGAAGCCGGAATTAGAACCACCACCTCCGTAACCCGGGCCATGAGAACCGTCGCCGCCTGAGCCGCCGCCCGGCCCATGATTGCTATGAAACGAGTCAGAATTTTTGAAAGCCCTCATAATGGAACAATCCTTCCAAGGGTGAGTAGGTGGTTTCTCCTACGTGCCATGCTTTGGACAGGGCTCGTTGAGTAACTTCTCAAGAGTAGGACCTGATCCACTGTTCCGAGGAGGCGGCCTCCCCTTACGACACCGATTATTGCCATGTGCATTGGTGTTAGCCACAAACACCGAGCTACCATCAGCCTTGCGTTTACCGTTGCCCCCCTGATTTGCTAGGTTATGCTGCTGACCCTTGGTGTTGCCATTCTTTTTTCCCTTCCCTGTCTTTTCATCGTCAGACTCGGGGTCCTTGGTACTATCAGAGTTGGCATATTTGATTAGAGCCGCCATCAGCTGCCACATATCATTACAATCACGCTTGAGCCTTCCCAGCTTCTGTTTAAGAGGACGACAATTTTTCTCCAACATTAAGACCGCAGAGCCGGCATTCATGTTATCAGAGGAATGTGTGACCGTGATGTGTAATTTCAAAACTATTGGACTGTCATGTGCAATTTCAAAACTTCTAGCAACCCAATTGCTTTGAAGTTACTGGTTGGCAGTTCATACTTAAACTATTGGTTATTGAATCACGATTCTAACATTGATCATGGTACCTAGCCCATATTTCGGGTACACCTTTCAACCAATGTTTATTTGTGTATGTTTTTTGATCTGACAAATGTTATCTCCTTGTTCACATAATTGTGGAAATCCATCTTCTTGGAAATCTCGATGTGATGTTGCTGAGTCCATCAGCCACCTCCTCATCTTCTCCTTGGTTTAACGATGAACTCTTGTTTCAGAACACACTTCCATAGTTCATTTCCCGAGAATCTTACAATGTCTCCTCGTCAATTTGTGTTGCACCTTTTCTTCTTAGGCATCCCGAGTCTGAGGTATCCTGACACCAATCAAATCTAAAACTCAGTCAGATATGATGGTTGGTTTCCAAGAGTCATAGTATTGGTCTTTATATAACCCAGTAAGGTGATGTCATGCCTAGCACACCTGGCCGGAGGACCTATTGTTATAGTTTCCTTTTTAGGAAGTTTAACCATTCTTCCATGAGTAAATTGTAAGACTTATTCTATGAGTTGTTCCTGATGGATCCTTTGTGTATCCAAAGTCTGGCCTTTACTTGAAGACCATGTCAATGCTATATCGAAGCATGTCTGTGGTACTCAGATTTTCAATAAGAACATTTGAATCACAATGCTAAAATTTTCTATATCAATTATCCAAACACCGTTGTTTGGGTAATGTCATGAAATTCCTCTCCCCTTACCTAAATGGTTTTCTACTTTCTATCCTGTCATGGATATTATGCTCTACTTTTCCTTGGAGAGGATATACCCCTAGAATATGTGTTTGAACACATTTTCCTCTCCATTGTAACGTTTAATCTGATAATCATAGTTTCCCATTCCATTGTTTTTAACCTTTCTTTTGATATATATATATATGATCTGAGCAGTAATATATTCCTTCTTATGCAAGCACCTCAGTGTACAACTCTGCCAGTAAGACACTGTTGCTACTGTTGATGACATTCCGGTAACCACCGGTGAACAAGAACCTTGCCTACATGCCCGCCTTGCCTTGCGAGCAGGATAATGGTTCTCTTTGTCCCTCGCCCTTGGTACCGATGTTGTCGCCGACATAACTGACAGGCTATCCTCTGACCTGCCTTGCTTACATGACTATGCAAGATGACAACACTATTCCTACTTTTAACCCACATGGTGGGCCCATAACCCATGGTTCCACGAGATTAAAACCTGACTCTCTTGTGCATCCCCGTTTCTAAGGTTATTCCTCGCACTTGGCCTCGTATGAATTGACGAGCCATCGTCTTAGGGATGATCTATTCTAGTATCAGACACAATATTTTTTTCTTTCGTTGCTCTGCACCCCCCCTTCACGTGTTGTTTCAGGCATCGGACGATCACCTGCCCGTTCGAAACTTCTCATCATACCTACTTAACTCTCATTATTTCCTTTAGTCTCAAATCGAGAGTTACTTTCCACCACCTTCCCTGTTGTTATCTACCAGGTAAGCAACCATGTAGAGGTCCGTTCTTCCGAAGCTACCCCTTAACCCTTTGGTAATTGGGATGGAGTTCCCGAAGAAAGGATGTCAACTTCATCATAATGACCTGAAATAGAGAAATGAAGACATCAACTAGAGGGATCAATTTCTTCGAGAAGAACAACCAAGAACGAGAAGATCTGTTAGAATTCTGTAATCAGAACTTTTCCCTTACTCCATCTCTTAAATCTCAGGACGATATTTCTTGTAGTGGAGGAGATCTGTAACACGCCGGTAGATCAGCTACAGTAATCACACCCTAATGGTGCCATGCCATCGCAACTATTTTGCTAAACCTCACTTTGATTCAAACCGAGTTCAAATTCAAAATTTAAAATAAAGTCAAAATAATTATTTCTTCAAAAAGTAAAACTAAAATGTTCGAATAATTCTATAAATTCCCTTGATCATCTTCATGTTGAAACCAACTTGATTGGACTCATAAATAAATTCCTAGGAAATTAATAAGTGGTGTAAGAGAAAATAAAATTGCCTTATCAAAGTAAACAAATGTACAAACTTTCTAAAATAAAATGAAAACCTTGTGTGTAGCGCCGAAAATATTGTATTTTAATTATATGTGCAGTATCTTGTAGGACTAATATCAGTTAGTGCCTAAAATAAATAGAAAGCTAAGACAAAAGGTTTGACACAAAAGCATAAATCTTTTTTTAAGGAAAAGGCCCCTAGTTCCCCTTGGGCCTTAGCCCACAGGGGCTGACCAAGGCAGGCCGGCCCACCTACTCCTGTGTATCCCCTTTCCTCTGTTCACGTAACAGAGGTGTGGCACACATCCATGGCACCCTGGCCATGGATGGCCTCCACTCGCCCCTCTAGTCCTACAAGCACGCCCCCACGAAACTCTAGACCGCCCTTGTCCATTCCCCCCTCGATCCTCCATCGGCCTTGTAAGCACGGGCTGGGATCTCTCGAATTCAATTGTAGGATTCACTCAGATCTTAGATTAGTTCACGAGGATTCAACCGAGAGAAGGGGATTACAACCAAGTCTCATACACCAGCTATCCTATCCATCTCGGCTGAAGCCGCCAGCCGCCCGTTACAATGTGGGGATGGGGATACATATAGAACGACTATCGGCCCACTCTGGGCCATGCAGCCTTGAAGGGGCCTGCGTCCTCCTCTTGGGTCTGGCCTGCTCCGCTCTTGCGTGATGTGTGTACAACGCGTGTTTGTGGCCGGTGTGCCCATGTGTGTGGGGCTGCCCCAACGCAGTGTGTGTGTGTGTGCTGTGTAGGTGTGTGTGTGTGTGTGTGTGTGATGTGTGTGCCGCGTGTGAGTGTGTGTGGCCAATGTGCCATGTGTATGGGGCTGCCCCAAAATTAGTTTAGGTCAAATGTAATTAGGTGGATTAGTTTTAGGATTATTTTTGCTATTTAGCTGGATGTATTAGTGTTAAGTTACTCTAGTAGTATATGACATGTAGGCCCCCTTTTAAATAAGTTAGGTTTATTTATTTATTTAGGTTTATAGTCAATGACATGCGGGCCACACCTACCCTTTGACTAGTCTAATTGACTTGGTCATTCGGTTTAAGCTAAATATAATAATTCTAGTATATTGTTAAAACTTTAGGAAATGAAAATACTTTGTACATGAAAGTTCCTCAAAACGACGAGACCAATGTGAGTACGCAGTCCGTTCGTTCGCAATCCACCTTCGGTTCATCTGTTCAAAATGCGAAACACCGAGAATACTTTCCCGCATGTCCCCCCCTTCGCCGGTATCACCTACTAGCGCATTAGGGCACACCTAGCGCCGCTCATTATCATGTCAAGCATCGTCATGCATATGTTTGCATTATATTTATTGTTTCTTCCCCCTCTTCTCTCGTTAGACACCGAGACTGACGTCATTGCTGCCCCGATCGACTACGGTGTTGACGACCCATCCTTCTTGCCAGAGCAACCAGGCAAGCCCCCCCCCCTTGATCACCCGATATCGCCTATTCCTTCTCTCTACTGTTTGCATTAGAGTGGTGTAGGATGTTACTACTTTCGGTTAATCCTATTCTGTTGCATAGCCTGTCATTGTTGCTACAATTGTTGATAGCTTACCTGCAATCCTAAATGCTTAGTATAGGATGCTAGTTTATCATCTGTGGCCCTACATTCTTGTCCGTCTGCCATGCTATAGTACCGGGCTATGATCACTCGGGAGGTGATCACGGGTATATATTATACATATTATACATGATACATGTGGTGACCAAAGTCGGGTTGGCTCGTAGAGTACCCGCGAGTGATTCACGGATTGGGGCATGAAAGGACATTTGTCCCAACGGCCATATGAGTGGATCTTTGTGGCGGAGGGCAGGTTGAGACCACCTTGGTGAGAGGTAGGCCTGGCCCTGGTCGGCGTTCGCGGTTACTTCAAAATAACACGCTTAACGAGATCCTGGTATTTGATATGAGTCTGGCCACTAGCCTATACGCACTAACCAACTACGCAGGAACAATTATGGGTACTCGACATCATGGTATCAGCCGAAGCCTTCTTGACGTCAGTGACTCAGTGGCGTGCGCCGGGTTGCACTGGAACGCCTGCTCTTGTATAAGGGAGACCAAGTCTGCTCACCGGCCGCGTTCGCAATGTGCAGGTGTGCAATGTGCGATGGGCCCAGACCCCTGCGCACTTAGGATTTAGACCGGCATGTTGACCTCTCTATTGTGCCTAGGTAGGGCTACGATGTGTTGATCTCTAAGGCCGGGCATGACCCAATAAAGTGTGTCCGGCCAGAGATATCGAGCATGTTGGGAAATGTGGTGCACACCTGCAGGGAAGTTTATCTATTCGAATAGACATGTCCCTCGGTAAAAGGATGACCCGGAGTTGTACCTTGACCTTATGACAACTAGAACCGGATACTTAATAAAACACACCCAGACATGTTCCAGGGACATCCCAGTGACCGCTTTCCCACAGCGCGATGAGGGGAGGATCGCCGGATAGGATTATGTTATGCGATGATACTTGGTGTGTTGGAAATATGCCCTAGAGGCAATAATAAAAGTGTTATTATTATATTTCTTTGTTCATGATAATAGTCTTTTATTCATGCTATAACTGTATTATCCGGAAATCGTAATACATGTGTGAATACATAGACCACAATATGTACCTAGTGAGCCTCTAGTTGACTAGCTCGTTGTGATCAACAGATAGTCATGGTTTCCTGGCTATGGACATTATATGTCGTTGATAACGGGATCACATCATTAGGAGAATGATGTGATGGACAAGACCCAATATTAAGCATAGCACAAGATCGTGTAGTTCGTTTTGCTAGAGCTTTTTCAATGTCAAGTATCTCTTCCTTAGACCATGAGATCGTGTAACTCCCGGATACCGTAAGAGTGCTTTGGGTGTACCAAACGTCACAACGTAACTGTGTGACTATAAAGGTGCATTACAGGTATCTCCGAAAGTGTCTGTTGGGTTGACACGGATCGAGACTGGGATTTGTCACTCCGTATGACGGAGAGGTATCTCTGGGCCCACTCGGTAATGCATCATCATAATGAGCTCAAGGTGATCAAGTGTTTGATCACGGGATCATGCATTGCGGTACGAGTAAAGTGACTTGCCGGTAACGAGACTGAACGAGGTATTGGGATACCGACGATCGAGTCGCGGGCATGTAACGTACCGATTGACAAAGGGAATTGTATACGGGGTTTGATCGAATCCTCGACATCGTGGTTCATCCGATGACAACATCGAGGAGCATGTGGGAGCCAACATGGGTATCCAGATCCCGCTGTTGGTTATTGACCTGAGGTCGTCTCGGTCATGTCTGCATGTCTCCCGAACCCGTAGGGTCTACACACTTAAGGTTCGGTGACGCTAGGATTATCAGGAAGACAAGTATGTGATTACCGAATGTTGTTCGGAGTCCCGGATGAGATCCCGGACGTCACGAGAAGTTCCGGAATGGTCCGGAGGTAAAGATTTATATAATGAAAGTGGTTAAACGGACACCGGAAGGGTTCCGGGGGTCCACCGGGTGGGGCCACCCCTCCCGGGGGGCCACATGGGCTGTGTGGGAGAGGGAGCCAGCCCCTAGTGGGCTGGGCGCGCCTCCCCACCTAGGCCCATGCGGCTAGGGCAAGGGGAGGGGAAACCCTAAAGGGGGCGCCCCCCCTAGCTTGGGGGGCAAGCCTCCCCTCTTTCCCCTCTCCCTTTGGCCGCCGCCCCCCTCTAGGGTTTCCCCTAGAGGGCCGGCCCCCCTAGCCCCTTCCCCTATATATAGAGGGGTGAGGGGAGGCCTGCTACACCCCAACTCAAGGCGCAGCCCCTCCCCTCCCCAACACCTCTCCTCCTCCGTACGTGCTCGGCGAAGCCCTGTCGGAGTACTTCTGCACCAACTACACCACGCCGTCGTGCTGCCGTTGGAGCTGTCTTCCTCAACCTCTCCTTCCTCCTTGCTGGACCAAGACGGAGGAGACGTCGCCCGTACCGTACGTGTGTTGAACGCGGAGGTGCTCTCCATTCAGCACTTGGTCATCGGTGATCCGAATCACGACGAGTACGACTCCATCATCACCATCCCCTTGAACGCTTCCGCACTTGATCTACAAGTGGTATGTAGATGCAAACTCACTCCCTTGACTCGTTGCTTAGATGAACTCATAGATGGATCTTGGTGAAACCGTAGGAAAATTTTTAATTTTCTGCAACGTTCCCCAACAGTGGCATCATGAGCTAGGTCTATGCGTAGTTCTCTTTGCACGAGTAGAACACAATTTTGTTGTGGGCGTAGATCTTGTCAACTTGCTTGCCGCTACTAGTCTTATGTTGCTTCAGCGGTATTGTGGGATGAAGCGGCCCGGACCAACCTTACACGTACGCTTACGTGAGACCGGTTCCACCGACTGACATGCACTAGTTGCATAAGGTGGCTGGCGGGTGTCTGTCTCTCCCACTTTAGTTGGAGCGGATTCGATGAAAAGGGTCCTTATGAAGGGTAAATAGAAGTTGACAAGATCACATTGTGGTTATTCGTAGGTAAGAAAACGTTCTTGCTAGAACCCAATTGCAGCCATGTAAAAGATGCAACAACAATTAGAGGACGTCTAACTTGTTTTTGCAGCGATTGATCATGTGATGTGATATGGCCAGAAGTTGTGATGAATGATGGATGATATATTGTGATGTATGAGATCATGTTCTTGTAATAGGAATCACGACTTGCATGTCGATGAGTATGACAACCGGCAGGAGCCATAGGAGTTGTCTTTATTTTTGTATGACCTGCGTGTCATTGAAGAACGCCATGTAAACTACTTTACTTTATTGCTAAACGCGTTAGTCATAGAAGTAGAAGTAGTCGTTGGCGTGACAACTTCATGAAGACACGATGATGGAGATCATGATGATGGAGATCATGGTGTCAAGCCGGTGACAAGATGATCATGGAGCCCCGAAGATGGAGATCAATGGAGCTATATGATATTGGCCATATCATGTCACAACTATATAATTGCATGTGATGTTTATTATGTTTATGCATCTTGTTTACTTAGGACGACGGTAGTAAATAAGATGATCCCTTATAACAATTTCAAGAAAGTGTTCCCGCTAACTGTGCACCATTGCTAAAGTTCGTCGTTTCGAAGCACCACGTGATGATCGGGTGTGGTAGATCCTTACGTTCACATACAACGGGTGTAAGACAGTTTTACACATGCAAAAAAACACTTAGGGTTAACTTGACGAGCCTAGCATGTACAGACATGGCCTCGGAACACGGAGACCGAAAGGTCAAACACGAGTCGTATGGAAGATACGATCAACATGAGAATGTTCACTGACGATGACTAGTCCGTCTCACGTGATGATCGGACACGGCCTAGTCGACTCGGATCGTGTAACACTTAGATGACTAGAGGGATGTCTAATCTGAGTGGGAGTTCATTCAATAATTTGATTAGATGAACTTAATTATCATGAACTTAGTCTAAAACCTTTTGCATAATATGTCTTGTAGATCAAATGGCCAATGCTCATGTCAACATGAACTTCAACGCGTTCCTAGAGAAAACCAAGATGAAAGATGATGGCAGCAACTATACGGACTGGGTCCGGAACCTGAGGATCATCCTCATAGCTGCCGGGAAACAATATGTCCTAGAAGGACCGCTAGGTGACGCTCCCGTCCCAGAGAACCAAGACATTATGAATGCTTGGCAGTCTCGTGCTGATGATTACTCCCTCGTTCAGTGCGGCATGCTTTACAGCTTAGAACCGGGGCTCCAAAAGCGTTTTGAGCATCACGGAGCATATGAGATGTTCGAGGAGCTGAAACTAGTTTTCCAAGCTCACGCCCGGGTCGAGAGATATGACATCTCCGACAAGTTCTATAGTTGTAAGATGGAGGAAAATAGTTCTGTCAGTGAACACATACTCAAGATGTCTGGGTTGCACAACCGTATGACCCAGCTGAATATTAACCTCCCTGATGAGGCATTCATTGACAGAATCCTTCAGTCGCTCCCACCAAGCTACAAGAGCTTTGTGATGAACTACAATATGCAGGGGATGGTAAAGACCATTCCTGAAGTATTTTCTATGCTGAAGTTAGCAGAGGTTGAAATCAAGAAAGAACATCAAGTATTGATGGTCAATAAGACCACTAAGTTCAAGAAGGGCAAGGGTAAGAAGAACTTCAAGAAGGACGGCAAGGAGGTTGCCGCACCCGGTAAGCCAGTTGCCGGGAAGAAGTCAAAGAATGGACCCAAGCCTGAGACTGAGTGCTTTTATTGCAAGGAGAAGGGTCACTGGAAGCGGAACTGCCCCAAATACTTAGCGGATAAGAAGGCCGGCAACACTAAAGGTATATTTGATATACATGTAATTGATGTGTACCTTACCAGTACTCGTAGTAACTCCTGGGTATTTGATACCGGTGTCGTTGCTCATATTTGTAACTCACAGCAGGGGCTGCGGAATAAGCGGAGACTGGCAAAGGACGAGGTGACGATGCGCGTCGGGAATGGTTCCAGAGTCGATGTGATCGCCGTCGGCACGCTACCTCTACATTTACCCACGGGATTAGTTTTGAACCTTAATAATTGTTATTTAGTGCCGAGTTTGAGCATGAACATTGTATCTGGATCTCGTTTAATACGAGATGTCTACTCATTTAAGTCTGAGAATAATGGTTGTTCGATTTATATGAGAGATATGTTTTATGGTCATGCTCCGATGGTCAATGGTTTATTCTTAATGAATCTCGAGCGTAATACTACACATACTCATAGCATGAATACCAAAAGATGTAAAGTTGATAACGATAGTCCCACATACTTGTGGCACTGCCGCCTTGGTCACATTGGTGTCAAGCGCATGAAGAAGCTCCATGCTGATGGACTTTTAGAGTCTCTCGATTATGAATCATTTGACACATGCGAACCATGCCTCATGGGCAAGATGACCAAGACTCCGTTCTCCGGAACAATGGAGCGAGCAACCAACTTGTTGGAAATCATACATACCGATGTGTGCGGTCCAATGAGCGTTGAGGCTCGCGGAGGATATCGTTATGTTCTCACTCTCACTGATGACTTAAGTAGATATGGGTATGTCTACTTAATGAAACACAAGTCTGAGACCTTTGAAAAGTTCAAGGAATTTCAGAATGAGGTAGAGAATCAACGTGACCGAAAGATAAAATTCCTACGATCAGATCATGGAGGAGAATACTTAAGTCACGAATTTGGTACACACTTAAGGAAATGTGGAATCGTTTCACAACTCACGCCGCCTGGAACACCTCAGCGTAACGGTGTGTCCAAACATCGTAATCGCACTCTATTAGATATGGTGCGGTCTATGATGTCTCTTATCGATTTACCGCTATCATTTTGGGGATACGCTCTAGAGACAGCTACATTCACTTTAAATAGGGCACCGTCTAAATCCGTTGAGACGACACCGTATGAATTATGGTTTGGGAAGAAACCTAAGCTGTCGTTTCTAAAAGTTTGGGGATGCGATGGTTATGTCAAGAAACTTCAACCTGAAAAGCTCGAACCCAAGTCGGAAAAATGTGTCTTCATAGGATACCCTAAAGAAACCATTGGGTATACCTTCTACTTAAGATCCGAGGGCAAGATCTTTGTTGCCAAGAACGGATCCTTTCTGGAAAAAGAGTTTCTCTCGAAAGAAGTAAGTGGGAGGAAAGTAGAACTCGATGAAGTACTACCTCTTGAACCAGAAACTAGTGCAACCCAGGAAAATGTTCCTGTGATGCCTACACCAACTGAAGAGGAAAATAATGATGATCAAGGTACTTCGGATCAAGTTGCTACTGAACTTCGTAGGTCCACAAGGACACGTTCCGCACTAGAGTGGTACGGCAACCCTGTCCTGGAAATCATGTTGTTAGACAATGGTGAACCTTCGAACTATGAAGAAGTGATGGCGGGCCCAGATTCCAACAAATGGCTAGAAGCCATGAAATCCGAGATAGAATCCATGTATGAAAACAAACTATGGACTTTGACTGACTTGCCCGATGATCGGCGAGCGATAGAAAACAAATGGATCTTTAAGAAGAAGACGGACGCAGATGGTAATGTTACCATCTATAAAGCTCGACTTGTCGCTAAGGGTTATCGGCAAGTTCAAGGGATTGACTACGATGAGACTTTCTCTCCCGTGGCGAAGCTTAAGTCCGTCCGAATCATGTTAGCAATTGCCGCATACTATGATTATGAGATATGGCAGATGGACGTCAAAACGGCATTCCTTAACGGTCATCTTAAGGAAGAACTGTATATGATGCAGCCGGAGGGTTTTGTCGATCCTAAGAATGCTAACAAAGTATGCAAGCTCCAGCGATCCATTTATGGGCTGGTGCAAGCATCTTGGAGTTGGAACATTCGCTTTGATGAGATGATCAAAGCGTTTGGGTTTATGCAGACTTATGGAGAAGCCTGCGTTTACAAGAAAGTGAGTGGGAGCTCTGTAGCATTTCTCATATTATATGTAGATGGCATACTTTTGATGGGAAATGATATAGAATTCTTAGACAGCATTAAGGCCTACTTGAATAAGTGTTTTTCAATGAAGGACCTTGGAGAAGCTGCTTATATATTAGGCATCAAGATCTATAGAAATAGATCAAGACGCCTCATAGGTCTTTCACAAAGCACATACCTTGATAAAATTTTGAAGAAGTTCAAAACGGATCAGTCCAAGGGGGGGTTCTTGCCTGTATTGCAAGGTGTGAGATTGACCTCGGCTCAATGCCCGACCACGGCAAAAGATATAGAAGAGATGAGTGTCATCCCCTATGCTTCAGCCATAGGATCTATTATGTATGCCATGCTGTGTACCAGACCTGATGTAAACCTTGCCGTAAGTTTGGTAGGAAGGTACCAAAGTAATCCCGGCAAGGAACACTGGACAACGGTCAAGAATATCCTGAAGTACCTGAAAAGGACAAAGGACATGTTTCTCGTTTATGGAGGTGATGAAGAGCTCGTCGTAAAGGGTTACGTCGACGCTAGCTTCGACATAGATCTGGATGACTCTAAGTCACAAACCGGATACGTGTATATGTTGAATGGTGGAGCAGTAAGCTGGTGCAGCTGCAAGCAGAGCGTGGTGGCGGGATCTACATGTGAAGCGGAGTACATGGCAGCCTCAGAGGCAGCACATGAAGCTATTTAGGTGAAGGAGTTCATCACCGACCTAGGAGTCATACCCAATGCGTCGGGGCCGATCAAACTTTTCTGTGACAATACTGGAGCTATTGCCCTTGCGAAGGAGCCCAGATTTCACAAGAAGACCAGGCACATCAAGCGTCGTTTCAACTCCATCTGTGAAAATGTTCAAGATGGAGACATAGAAATTTGCAAAGTACATATGGATGTGAATGTCGCAGATCCGTTGACTAAACCTCTCTCGCGAGCAAAACATGATCAGCACCAGAACTCTATGGGTGTTTGATTCATCACAATGTAACTAGATTATTGACTCTAGTGCAAGTGGGAGACTGTTGGAAATATGCCCTAGAGGCAATAATAAAAGTGTTATTATTATATTTCTTTGTTCATGATAATAGTCTTTTATTCATGCTATAACAGTATTATCCAAAAATCGTAATACACGTGTGAATACATAGACCACAATATGTCCCTTGTGAGCCTCTAGTTGACTAGCTCGTTGTGATCAACAGATAGTCATGGTTTCCTGGCTATGGACATTGGATGTCGTTGATAACGGGATCACATCATTAGGAGAATGATGTGATGGACAAGACCCAATATTAAGCATAGCACAAGATCGTGTAGTTCGTTTTGCTAGAGCTTTTTCAATGTCAAGTATCTCTTCCTTAGACCATGAGATCGTGTAACTCCCGGATACCGTAAGAGTGCTTTGGGTGTACCAAACGTCACAACGTAACTGGGTGACTATAAAGGTGCATTACAGGTATCTCCGAAAGTGTCTGTTGGGTTGACACGGATCGAGACTGGGATTTGTCACTCCGTATGACGGAGAGGTATCTCTGGGCCCACTCGGTAATGCATCATCATAATGAGCTCAAGGTGATCAAGTGTTTGATCACGGGATCATGCATTGCGGTACGAGTAAAGTGACTTGCCGGTAATGAGACTGAACGAGGTATTGGGATACCGACGATCGAGTCTCGGGCATGTAACATACCGATTGACGAAGGGAATTGTATACGGGGTTTGATCGAATCCTCGACATCGTGGTTCATCCGATGACAACATCGAGGAGCATGTGGGAGCCAACATGGGTATCCAGATCCTGCTGTTGGTTATTGACCAGAGGTCGTCTCAGTCATGTCTGCATGTCTCCTGAACCCGTAGGGTCTACACACTTAAGGTTTGGTGACGCTAGGGTTATCAGGAAGACAAGTATGTGATTATCGAATGTTGTTCGGAGTCCCGGATGAGATCCCGGACGTCACGAGGAGTTCCAGAATGGTCCGGAGGTAAAGATTTATATAATGAAAGTGGTTAAACGGACACCGGAAGGGTTCCGGGGGTCCACTGGGTGGGGCCACCCCTCCCGGGGGGCCACATGGGCTGTGTGGGAGAGGGAGCCAGCCCCTAGTGGGCTGGGCGCGCCTCCCCACCTAGGCCCATGCGGCTAGGGCAAGGGGAGGGGAAACCCTAAAGGGGGCGCCCCCCTAGCTTGGGGGGCAAGCCTCCCCTCTTTCCCCTCTCCCTTTGGCCGCCGCCCCCCTCTAGGGTTTCCCCTAGAGGGCCGGCCCCCCTAGCCCCTTCCCCTATATATAGAGGGGTGAGGGGAGGGCTGCTACACCCCAACTCAAGGCGCAGCCCCTCCCCTCCCCAACACCTCTCCTCCTCCGTACGTGCTCGGCGAAGCCTTGTCGGAGTACTTCTGCACCAACTACACCACGCCGTCGTGCTGCCGTTGGAGCTGTCTTCCTCAACCTCTCCTTCCTCCTTGCTGGATCAAGACGGAGGAGACGTCGCCCGTACCGTATGTGTGTTGAACACGGAGGTGCTGTCCGTTCAACACTTGGTCATCGGTGATCCGAATCACGACGAGTACGACTCCATCATCACCATCCCCTTGAACGCTTCCGCACTTGATCTACAAGTGGTATGTAGATGCAAACTCACTCCCTTGACTCGTTGCTTAGGTGAACTCATAGATGGATCTTGGTGAAACCGTAGGAAAATTTTTAATTTTCTGCAACGTTCCCCAACATGGTGAACTTACCATCTACTCTGTTCTACATGCTGCAAGATGGAGGCTGCCAGAAGTGTAGTCTTTGATAGGATTAGTTATCCCCCACTTATTCTGGCATTCTGCAGTTCAGTCCACCCATATTGCCTCTTTACACATATACCCATGCATATGTAGTGTAGATCCTTTCTTACGAGTACTTTGGAGGCGTACTCATGGTTGCTTTGCTCCCCCTTCCCCCCTTTTACCATTTCTTCTCGGATGTCGCAACCACATGCTGGAGCCTAGGAGCCAGACGCCACCGTCGATGATGACCCCTACTACACCGAGGGTTCCTACTACTACGTGCATGCCGCCGACGACCAGGAATAGTTTAGTAGAATCCCAGGCAGGAGGCTTGGTCCTCTTTCGGTTTGTATCCCAGTTTGTGCAGGCCATCTTATGGCAACTTGTTTAACTTATGTTTGTACTCAAATATTGTGGTTTCCGCTAACTCGTTTATGATCGAGTACTTGTATTCGAGCCCTCGAGGCCCCTGGCTTGTAATATGATGCTTGTATGACTTATTTTACTTTTAGAGTTGTGTACTGATATCTTCCCATGAGTCCCTAATCTTGATCGTACACATTTGCGTGCATGATTAGTGTATGATTGAATCGGGGGCGTCACATACACTTGCTTGTTCTGTACGCCTTCTCAAGTCATTGATTTTCTTTCTGTTATTTGCGAGGAAGAAAGGAGGACAAAATTGAGAGTTCCTGGGACTCGAACCCAAGACCTCTCTGTCAGGACCCCGATCCTAAGTCACACCGATCTAGCATGTAACACATCATATCACTTTGCGGCCTCACACACGGTATTCCCACGGGTGCCACCTTACCTGGCCCGGGACCGTTTGCGCCTTTTGGCTCACGTATATGATAGTGTCGCTAGCATCCATATGACAAAGAACCCGGGCTGACATGGCTAGTCGTGAACCCAAAGTGGCACTAACTTACAGGGACAGGCATCCATGACCCAGCATCGAACGTGTCGGTCATCAGCGAGTGAATCCAGGCTGTAGCACTGGGCTAGCAGGACTCCGGTGAACCGGGCTGTAGCGGGCTAACAGGACTCCGGTATTCATCGCGTGACATTTCCCCGAAGGGACAGACACAGGAACGAAGAAGGACACATGCCGGCCAGCCTAAGTGTTCCGGAGCAGTAGCAAGCTACCATGGCTCAGTGGAAACACTAGGAGACATTTCCCGGTAAGAGAGGCTACTAAGGATAAACAACTAGATAGTCAGATCCCACACATACCAAGCACTTCAATAACATACACACAATATGCTCGATATGTGGAACTACAACATGGCATCACAACATGACTCTACAACTCAAGTATTTATTCATTAGGCTCCGAGGAGCGAGATATTACAAACAGGGGTCTCATGACCCAACACTCAGAGCATACAAGTCAAAGCACAAGCGGAAGCTATCATGTCTGAGTACAGACATCTATAAATGAAAAAGGCTAAGAAGCCTGACTATCTACCAGATCCTGCCGAGGCACAAGATCGTAGCTGAGGTAACAAGCTAAACGTCGAAGTCCACGTGGAACTACTAGTGAGACTGAAGTCTCTCTGCAAAAACATAAATTAAGCAACGTGAGTACAAATGTACCCAGCAAGACTTACATCAGATCTATCTACATATGCATCATTATCAACAAAGGGGGTGGTGGAGTTTAACTGCAGCAAGCCAGCTTTGACTCGGTGGCTATCCTGAACTACGACTGCAAGTAACTCTTTTGAGGTGGCGCACACGATAACCCTGCAGGGGTGTACTTCTTCACACACGCTTTCGCCACTTATCGCCCTGTACACGTCATGTACCTCGGCAACCTTCAAGCGGAAGCCGGGTGAGGGAGTCGGCCACGACCTGACTAACCGAACAAGTCTCTAGTCCAGGTTTATCGCCTATTCGGGTTCCATCCGCAAGGAGATCCGGCCGGGGTGTCGCTTACGGCCCCAAACGATGTGAGCAGGGTTCCCAAGCCCACCAACCGGGTGCCACTTGGTACACCGTGCCACTGTGCCTAGTCTGTCCCAAGCCCACCTGTACCGGGTGCCACTTGGTAGACTACTAACACTACCTACAAACACTAGAAACTAGTTGCAACTCCTGGACAGAGATCATGTTGATTAATAAGTCGAGAGAGCTTGGAGCGCCCGGAGCCCAATGTGTGGTAGTAACTGATCATGGATCACAAACACAGAACTCAGTTCCTGAGGACGGCTGCAATGAGACAACCCACCATGTACTCCTACATGGCCTCTCACCGCTACCTTTACCAAATCGTGTTCACACACTTAGCTCACACACAGTAGGACATGTTCACACACCTCTGATTCATCCCCGATGAATCAGACCTGACTCAACTCTAAGCAGTAGCAGGCATGACAAACAAGCATGAATGAGTAGGCACATCAGGGCTCAAACAACTCCTACTCATGCTAGTGGGTTTCATCTATTTACTGTGGCAATGACAGGTCATGCAAAGGATAAAGGGGTTCAGCTACCGCAGCAAGTAACAAATATGTCGTTGTTGTCCTAATGCAGTAAAAGAGAGCAGGAGCGAGAGAGTAGGATTGTATCGGAATGAACAAGGGGGTTTTGCTTGCCTGGCACTTCTGAAGATAATATAGCTCTTCATCGGTGTCATCGATCACATCGTCGGTATCACGTCTATCGAGAGGGGACAAATACCGGCAACACAGAAAGGAGCACAATCAATTCAATGCACAATATGATGCATGATCATGACATGGCAAAATGAATGTGTTTTGGGCTAATGCATCTAGCAACAGATTAAATGAAGTTGGTTTGAATACAAGATTCAAATTCAAACTCCATATGTGATTATTCAAATGCCATTTAATTTATTTGTGCTAAACAGCAGCTATAAGTTGTTCTAACATGCATGAAAATGGTATAGATGGATTCCTTGAATTTTTCTGATGATTTTTCATATATAATTTATTTAATTTGGAGTTACGGTTGAATTTCTATGATTTATTGAAGTTTATACAATTTTCTGGAATTAAAAAAATCATTTCCTAATTTATTTTAATTCCAGAAAGGAATTATTGCGTCAGCATGACCTCACGCTGACCTCAGCAGGTCAACGGGCGCCGTGCAGGTCAAACTGACCTGTGGGCCCCGCGTGTCAGTGAGATTAGTTTAGTTAGAATTTAATTAAACTAAACTGGGTTAATTAACAGGGCTGGGCCCCACCTGTCAGTGACTCATCGGAGTCAACCAGGGCCCACCCGTGGTCAAAGCCAACGTCAGCTGCCCGGCGTTTAGCCGCCGGCGAGCCCGACGCAGCGGCGAGAGTGGTTTTGGCCGTTTCGGCCACCAAATGGGTCACGGAGGGCATCGGGGTGGAGCTGAGGACGAACCGCGGCTCTTGGTGGAGTCCGTTGGGGTCGGGGTGGCCGGAGTTGGCGCCGGCGACGACCTAGGCGGCGACCGGAGTTCGGTTGCGCGCGAGATTGCGTTTCAATTCATAGAAGAGCGGGGCAAGGGGCTAGGAGGACGCTACGCATCGCCAGGAGTAGGTTGGACACTCCAGGGTGACCATATGGTCACCGGAGCATCGTCGGCGGCGAGCTCAGGCGGCGGTGCATTCCGGTTATCAAGGGGGCGACGGCTACGGCATCAAACGAAGAGGGGAAGAGGGGGAAACGGTGGCAGAGCTCACAGCGGTGCCGTAGGGATGGTTAGCGGGCTCGGGGATGCGCCGGAGTGGCCGAATCGACGGAGAAGGGCGCCGGGGCCGAAGCTTGAAGATGATGACGATGGCGGCTGCTCGGGGCCCTTCTGGTCGCATGAGACGTCGAGGAGGACGATGGCGTCTTGGTGGAGCTTCTTGGCGCGTCGGCGGGGCATGGGGTGGCCGGTGGCCGCGCGAGCGCTGGCCGGCGGCGACGGCTCCGTTCGGTCGCGGGAGGGAGAGGGAGCAAAGGGGGATAGGGATGGAGGGAAGGAGCGAGGAGAGTGAGAGAGGGAGCCAGGGGCTGCGTGGCGTCGCAGGAGGCGACCAGGGGAGGGGGAGGCAGCCAGGCAGGGAGGAGGTGGCCGGGGCGCGTGGCCGCGCGCCCCGGGCGCGTGCCCGTCCTCCTGGCAGAGGAGGAAGGCGACAGTGGGGGTAGCGGTGGCGGGCTGGGCCGCCAGCTGGAGTTGGGCCAGGTAAGTGGGCGCCAGGTAAGTCCTTCTGCTCTTTTTTAAATTTTCTGTTCTGTTTTATTTTTATTTAATTCTTTTGCCACTGTTTTGAATTTAAAATAATTCAAACAATGCCAAAAACTCCTCTGAATATTTTTATTTGGCTAGATGGACTTTTCCAAAAGCTCATAAAATATTTCAGGGTATTTGAAATTATATTCTAGTTATATGAATATAATTCAAATTCAAATAGCTAATGATTTAAATTCAAAGTCCCAAAAATAAATCCTTAAAAATGTTCAATATTTTGGTTGGGACCAGAACCCTTGCCAAAAATTATCAAACATTTAAGAAGAGCATTTTGGAACAATGAATGAGATTTTTAGGGTTTTTGCCCTTCTTTTATTTAGGGTTTTGAGGCTTCCAATATTCCTCAATTCAAGTTTCAAAAATATAGACATGATGCACACATGAAGCTAGCCTAGAGCACTACCAGCAGCTAGGGATGTGACACTCTCGGTTGAAAACCAAGGGTGCTAGTCACTTATGTGGCGAACGTTCCCTGGGAGGAGGACGGCAGACGAACGCATTTTCCTCGCAGTTTTACTTGCGACGCAGGATCGAACGGTCACAGTTTCGGGAATGCTATCAGGCGAACGAGCCCAATTTTTCTTTTCTTCCGATATATAGAAAAGTATGCTACTTGGTGTCGGCTTAGTCAACAAAAGATTGTGCCAACCTTGACCGTTGGATTGACATTCAACGTCAGTTGTGTTTCTTCAGTCCCTTCTTCCACTACTAGAAGAAACCTTATACATAGAACTTTAGTAGTAGCGCATGTCAAAAAAGCATGTTGGTGCTAAGTAGCAATAGCGCGCTGCTGTAAATGGCGCTACAGATAAAGTTGTAGCAGTAGCGCTCCTGAAGATAAAAGAGCTACTACTAAAATTCCCACGGCTTAGCCGATAGGCTACACATTGTAGTAGCAATCTATACCGAACCGCGCTACCACTACTTGCTTTGTCGCAGCGCGTTTACACTGAAAGGCGCTACTGCTAAAGGATAAAAATTAAATGGAAAGCAAATAGAAAAGTAAATGAAAATGAAAGAAATAGAAGAAGGGGAAAGGAAAAAAATAAAATGTCAAGAAAATTAAATGAAAAAGGGGAAAAGAAAGGAATAGCAGTAGTGCATATCGCGGAACGCGCTATAGCTAACTTAGCAGTAGTGCACTTCCTAGAACGGGCTACTGCTACTTCTGACTTAACCGAGCGGTTCGTTCTTCCCCATGACCACTTCCCCCAAATCCAACTCCTCCGCTGTCGCAGCTGTCGTCGCCCGTCAGCCGTCGTGCGCTCCCCATACACCCTCAACGACGCCCCGACCCCGACCTCGACGCCGCCCCGACCTCGACGCCACCCCCGACCCCGACCTCGACGCCGCCCTCCGCTGCCGCCTGCCCCTCCCTTGCCGCAGGCACCCTAGGTGAGCATGCGTGCTTTTCTCTCTCCCCTACCTCTGCCTAGGGTTCTTCAAATTTTAGTTGCATCAAATTAGTTAGGGTTCATCTCTGGGTGGAAGCGAATCAGATGCAGATGTAATCGGATGCGGATGCGGCTCGAATGTTTTCCTAGATGATGTTTTCTTAGATGATGGATAAACACTATTGTAACGCATAATAATTTCTAAGATTAATCATAAAACGAGTAAAATTTGACCGCTTATTTCACATTTAAGTTGGATAATTGAAATATCCGCTACCACTTTCCACCCCTAGGTTCATCAAATTAGATGGTAATTAGGGCAGTAGTTCCTAGGTACAAATTAGTTAGTAAGAACTAGGTACTAATTAGGTACTAGTTTATTTTTATTTATAGTAAGTTTATTTTTAGCAAGAACTAGTTGAATTAATAGAACTAGTTGAACATGTCACATTTGTTGTTATTTTTTAGTTTCCTGCATCGACGTCGATGATGCCTATCCCGCATCCTCGTCGTCGGCTCGGTGGAGGACGCCTGCTTGACCAGATGGGCCATGTTCGGCATTGGGCTCTGCCTGGCTGGTACTGGGAGGCGCTACCTACCGGGGGGCGCAGCTTGGTGAGGAGTCATCCCATTATTGACCCGAACCTTCTCTGGTGGCGGTCGCATGGGCCAGTGACGGTCGAGAGGCTTTTGGACCCTGTGGAGGTGGTACGTCACCATCTCAGCGAGGAGGACGCCCACGTCCGTTGCTACTTGTTTGCGCTGGAGCAAAGGTTCTCCAATACCTTGCAGGTTCTCCAGGGATCTCACTGGAGCTATGATCCTGTGATGGTTCCTTCTCTTTGGGTGTCCATCGCCCGCGTCGATACCAGTCATTCGCTAGGGATTTAGTTGTATTAGTGATGTTATATGTATGATACTATTCGGGATGTATTAGTGATAATATTCGATGATGTACGGACGCAAGAGATGATTTACTTTTGCTTATTGAATGCATGCTAATTTGAATAATTATGTATTTTACGATTTGGTTTTGCTTATTGAATGCCCATGTCAAGATGAGTCCAATAAGATATTCTGAAATGTATATCCTGTGTTGCTGAAATAGGATATGTGCTTGCCCAAGTGGCCGGTCTTGTTTGCAGGTTACACCTCAGAGTGGCCTATATTTTGCCGGCTTGTTGATTCATTTCCGTTCCGGCCAATTTCAGGCGCTCGATATCTCCTATTTTAGCAAAGGTCATACCGGATTTTTCCATGAATTTTGGCATGACTTGTGCCAGAATATGTTGGAAATATCGAGTGCCCCGAATTTGTGTGTTGAGTATCCTGGTAGTTGTCTTCGATCGATTTTCAATTAATGTTTCAACTATGAACATAGGAAATGTCTGACGACGAAAAGGATTTTGGTATTTGCAAATACTGCAAACACTACTAGGAAAAGGGCTATAGATGATATGGCCACTAATGGGGCACCAGACATGTGGTGCGCCAGTACTATATAGCAGTGGCGCACCATGTGTTGGTGCGCCATTAGTGTGAAAGACACTAATGGCGCAACAGACCCATGGTGCGCCACTAGTAACAATTTTTTTTCTTCCAAAAATACTAATGGTGTACCAGGGCAGAGTGCGCCATTACTAGTTTTAACTAGTACTGGCGCACCAGCCACAGAGTGCGCCACTAGTAACAATTTTTTTTATTTTTCCAAAAATACTAATGGCGCACCAGGGCAGAGTGCGCCATTACTAGTTTTAACTAGTAATGGCGCACCAGCCACACAGTGTGCCACTACTATATATTTTTTAAATATTTCTTTGCAAAACTACTAATGGTGCACCACCAGCTGGTGCGCCATTAGTAACCAGGGTTACTAAGGGCGCATTTGTAGGTGGTGTGCCATTAGTAACCTGGGACCAGCTAGATATTTTGGACAGCCACACCTACACACTCACTTTCCCCACTTCATTCTCTCCACCTCCTCCTCCAAGCTTGTTTCGGTTGCCTCCTCCTCCTCACCTCATTTGCACCACAGATTCATCCAAATTAAGTGGATAAATTAACTTTTTTGATAGGTAATTAAGGGGAAAGCTATCTTTATGTTGTAGATCTACTTTTTTTCTCCCTCCAACAACGTGCACATGCACTTTTTATGGCCTAGCTAGATCTATGTATGTTTGTGGTGTTGCATATGTTTGTGGTGTTGTATATATGTTTGTGTTTGCAAGTACCGGTATTTGAAATGCGATAGTTGCCAATATTTTGCCGGAATGTTGTTTGATTTCCGTTTCAGCGAGAATTTTGGCACTATGCATTCTTTTTGGTCCTATTTTTAGGCAAAGTCATGCCAAATTTTTTCTTGGTTCTAAAATATCATTTTGCTCTACCCCGCAGGCGACCATGGTCCGCACGATGACTAAAGGCATCGTGAATGGGTTTTTGAGCTCCACGAAGGCCGAGATGCTTCAAAAGAACGAGACGGAGATAAGATGTTCGTGTCGAAGATGCAAGCTGAGGAGCTTTGTGGACCCGGATTCCGTACTAGTGTGGGACCACCTTCTCTTGCGTGGTTTCATGGATGGCTATCGGTGGCAAGTTGATGAAGATGATTATGAAGTCGTCCATGGGGGCCGGGCAAGAAATGAGGAAGGGCAGCAGGACAACCGCGGCGAGGGCGGGCGAGAAGACGAAGAATCTCCAGGACATGATCATGAAGTAGATGCAGTACACAGTCATCATGTAGAAGATGCCTGACATGATGATGAGGAAGATGCCGGAGCAAAGGAAGGGCATGATCATGAAGATGAAGATGCCAGAGCAGACAACGATGGATCATCAATGGGCTGGGTGCAGGACCCTCATATTCAAGAGCTACTTCTCAAGCAGACGGATAATGCAAGAGCTGCCGCCTGAGAGAAAGCCAAGCTAGATCAACTGGAGATAGACGCGGTTACTCCATTGTATGAAGGATGCAGGCCCGAGGATACCCGCCTGAAAGTAACGCTCGTGGCTCTGGAGATGAAGGTAAAACACAAAATGACTAACGCATGCTTCGACGAGAACATGTCATTCTGGCACGAACATCTTCCCAAGGGGAACAAGTGCCCAGCCAGTTTCGAGGAGGCGAAGAAAATCGTGTGTCCTCTGGATTTACCGCACGTAAAATACCATGTGTGCATTAACAATTGCATCAATTATCGGGACGAGCACGTGGAGTCTACCATATGTCCAGTGTGCAGCATCACTCGATACAAGAAGAGGAAGAAAGCTCCTCGAAAAGTGGTGTGGTACTTTCCGATCACTCCTCGTATGCGGCGGTATTTCACGGACCCTAAGGTAGCAAAGCACCTGTGTTGGCACGCGGATAGGGAAGAGAAGAAGCGAGAAGATGACGCAAATGATCCGGAGATAAATAAAAAAGACAAGATGCTGAGTCACCCTAAGGATGGGAGCCCGTGGGAAGCGTTGAACTTCGAACACCCAGAATTTGGGAAGGATTCAAGGAACATCGTGCTGGGCGCGAGCACCGATGGAGTCAATCTGTTTGGCAGCCAGAGAAGCACACATAGCACCTGGCCTGTGTTTGTGTGGATGTACAACCTTCCCCCTGGTTGTGCATGAAGAGGAAGTACATTCACATGAATATGCTAATTGAAGGGCCGAAACAACCAGGGAACGACATCAATCTGTATCTGGGGCTGCTGAAAGAGGAGCTAGACACGCTGTAGAAAACCCCAGCCAATACATGGGATGCCACAGAGAAAGAATATTTCCCTATGAGAGCCGCACTACTCACGACAGTGCATGACTATCTCGGTTACGGATATGTCGCGGGGCAGGTGGTCCACGGACTTTCTGGATGCGTCAGGTGCATGGATGACACAACATATCGCCAGCTAGATAGAGAACCTGGGTATTCGAAAATCGTGTTCATGGGACATCGAAGGTGGCTTTGCGATGATGAACCATGGAGAAAATGCAAGGATCTATTCGATGGTGAAACCGAACCCCGAAGACGCCCGCGTACGAGGAGCGGCGAGGAAATAGACGAGCTGTTGCAAAAATGGAAAGATTGCCCACTGCCGGGAGATAAGCAAAAGGCGCCAGAGCCAGGAAAGAAGCGAAAGGCGCCAGAGCCACTGCTGAAGGTATGGAAAATGAGGTTTGTTTTCTCAGACTTGCCGTACTGGAAGATCCACCGTGTGCCTCGTAGCCTTGATGTCATGCATATCACGAAGAACATGTGCGAGAGTCTGCTTGGTACCCTGCTCAACAAGCCAGAGAGGACCAAAGATGGGCCGAAAGCAAGGGCAGACTTGAAATCAATGGGCATCAGGGAGGAGCTTCACGCTAATGATGATGAGGCGAAGAAGGACACGAAAAGTTGTCGCAAAGGCAAAAAGGCCAAGAAGACCGGAAATGACTACCCTCCCGCGTGCTTCACTCTAAGTTAGGAGGAGATCAGTCAGTTTTCACCTGCCTCATAGGAGTAAAACTTCTTTACGGTTACGCGGGCAAGATAAGCAGATACCTAGACCCAGCAAAGTAGAAGTTCAGCGGGATGAAGTCTCACAACTGTCACGTGCTGATAATGCAGATACTTCCAGTCGCAATCCGTGGGATCATGGACGCGCACGTCCGTGAAACACTATCTGGCCTATGTAACTTTTTCCACGTCATCTCTCGGAAGTCGGTTGGCGTGAGGCAACTCAGAAGGCTACAGGAAGAGATCATGGTGATACTATGCGAGCTTGAGATGTACTTCCCGCCCGCATTCTTCTGCGTTATGGTGCATCTGCTGGTCTATATCGTGGAGGGTATCATCCAACTCGGGCCGACGTTCCTGCACAGCATGATTCCGTTCGAAAGGATGAATGGTGTCATCAAAGGATACGTTCGCAACATCTCACGTCCAGAGGGAAGCATAGCCAGGGGCTTTCTGACCAAAGAGTGCATCTCCTAATGCACGAACTATCTAGGCATCGAGAACCCCGTTGGTCTGCCCGTCAACAGGCACCTTGGTAGGCTTGCTGGATGGGGTCACTATGAGGGTCGCCGTGAAATGCATGTCGACTTCGAGGGTCGACTCGCCGACTTTCAAAGAGCAAACCTAGTCGCGCTACAACACACAGACGCGGTCGATCCTTGGGTGGTAGAGCACAAAACCTTTATTGAGAAGACGTACAATGACCGAGGATAACAGAGGACGGGCGGAGATATAATCAAAGAGCACAACTCATGTTTCACACGTTGGTTCAAGCAGAAGCTTCTGTCGTACCCTTTACATGGAGATTCTTCCGCAGAAGAATAACTCATATTCGCCTTGTCATAGGGCGCCGAGCACAACCTGATGACGTATGAGGCATACGATATCAACGGCTACACATTCTACACCGATGGAAAGGACATGAAGAGCGATGGTTACCAGAACTCCGGGGTAACGCTGGAATCCTACACCGGTAACGACAAGGACAGATACTACAGAAGGATCTAGGAGATCTGGGAGTTGAGCTACTCTGGAGTGAAGGTCCCGATGTTCCATGTCAGATGGGCCAAGAGCGTCATAAAAGAAGACTGGTATTTCACCACCATGGTTATACCCGAAGCCAAATCCAAGACCGCGGGCGCAAACATCACCGCGAAAAATGAGCCATGGGTACTGGCTTCCCAAGTGGACCAATGCTTCTTCATTACCGACCCATCAAAGCCCAGTCATGTTGTCGCGAGGAGAGGCAAAAGGAAGATCATAGGAATGGATGGAGTCGCCAATGAGCAAGACTTCGACAAGTACGGCGACCCAAAGATGGAACATGACGACGACGAGGAAGTGCCATACACCACAAGAAGAAGCAGGACCACCCTACCTAAAGGACGTCCGTTCAACAGAAGAACTCCATTTGTGAAAAAGAAGGGCAAGAAGATTGTGAAAAGATAGCTAGCTAAGATCGATTGTATTTAAATTGTAGCTTTCATTTCTCGATTGTATTTCATGGGCACTTTTTGTACTCGTGAATATTTTTAAATTTCATGGGCTTTTTGAATTCATGAATATTTTTTCAAATTTGATGATATTTTTTCATATTCAATATGAAAAACTATTGAATATTCATGAGGACACTCGATCTCGATCCCCCTCCATCTTGATCGCTATGCCCCCTTCCCCGCTCCACTGCCGCCACCGACCCACCGCACCCTCCCCCGCTCCACCGCCGCCGAGGACCACACCCCCCTCCCCCCCCCCGCACCCTCCCCCGCTCCACCGCCGCCGATGACCCCCGCACCCTTCCCCACTCCACCGCCGCCGACGACCCCCCGCACCCTCCCCCACTCCACCGCCGCTGACGACCCCCCGCACCCTCCCCCGCTCCACCGCCGCCGACCCCCCGCACCCTCCCCCGCTCCACCGCCGACGACGACCCGCCGCACCCTCCCCCGCTCCACCGCTGTCGACGACCCCCCACACCCTCCCCCGCTCCACCGTCACAAATGAATGCAACTAAAAATAAAAAAACAAATTTGATTATATTTTGAAATAACAAATTTGATGATATTTTCAAATAACAAATTTGATGATATTTTTTCATATTCATAAATATTTTCAAATAACAAATTTGATGATATTTAAAAAAAATTATTACTATTTTTATAAAAATTTATTATTGTTTCATATTCATATTCATTTTCTAAAAAATTATTAGATGCAACAAAAAATAAAAATAAAAAAATTACTTATGGCGCACCGCTGGCTGGTGCGCCATTGCTATGCAAAAAAAAGTTACTTATGGCGCACCGCTGGGTGGTGCGCCATTCCTATCTAAAAAAAGACTACTTATGGTGCACCGCTCGGGGGTGCGCCATTGTTATAAAAAAACATACTAATGGCGCACCGCGAGGGGGTGCGCCATTAGTAATCTTCCCCCCTTGCTAATTCGCCGGTCCCTTCGTCCCTCCCTCGCCAGATCCACTTCCCCCCTCGCCATACCCTCACGCGTGCCCCCTCTTTTCGCCGCCCGGTCGTTGTCCCCCGATGCCATAGCCGCGCAATCATGCTCGCCCTCTCGCCCTCTCCCTCGCTCGCCTTCTCCGCCAGATCCCGAGCCTCGCCACCATGTTAGCCGCGGCCATCGCCGTCCCCGCACCTCAGCGGCCGAGCCAGACCCCTCCCCTCGTGCTGCTTCACCCGACTAGGTCAGTGTCGTCCATCTCTTCGCTGGCAGCTCTCCCTCCGGCCATCTTCCCCACCCCGCGCCGCTCTCATCTCGTCCTTCCCCCTTTTTCATGGACCCGGATCGCCCCGCCCGCCTGCACCCCCCCACCCCTAATCCCCATCGCGGCGTTCGTGGCGGGCTGCTTGGCACTTCCGTTGTCTCGGACCTCTACCGCCTGCTACCTCCCCATCTTCGTCCCTTTCCTATGACCTAGTACCTGTCCCCGTCTCCTCCCAAGCCCCATCTCCACCCCCTCTCCATTCGAGCTACTCAACATGAACCCTGACCCTCTGCTGTTTGTTTTTTCAGGTTTAGCTATTGTTCTGTACGAGATTGCCAAGCTGTACTGTTGGTTGTAATGGTGTAGTTCTCCCAGGTTGAAGGTATTCTGAATCATGTGGTGTTGCGGTAGCATATTGCAGTACAGAGCCCCATCTCCATTCGAACAGCTCGACATGAACCCTCATCCTCTACTGGTTTTATTTTGCAGGTTGACCTGCTGTTCTGTCCAAGATTGCGGTGGTGTACTGGTGGTTGCAGTGGTAATCTTCTCCCAGATTGCAGTGGTGTTCTTCTACCAGGTTGAAGGTAATTCTTGATCCAAACTTATGCAAATTCTTTATTGATGTCTTCTTGTATGCTATGCATGTTTTATTGTGTGCACAACATCTTACAATTAGATAATTGCAATGTAGCAGAATCATGTGAGATCTATTAGAATTGGTTTCTTGCATATGCATTGTGTTTAACTAAGCAGAACTTCCATGCCTTGTGCACCATCTTGCGTGAGAAGTGTCGACTCTATGATAGTGTATATGTTACCGTCGAAGAAAAGGCTGCTATCTTCTTGTTGGTAGTTGGACATGGTCTCAAAATGAGGTTGCTGCATGGTGCTTACAAGCGGTTTTTAGAGACTATTAGTAGGTATTTTTCTGATGTCTTAACAACCATTCTTTCTCTAACTGGGGAGTTCATTAAGTTTCCTCATCCTTTGGTTCAACCTCCTGATGGTTACAAGTGGAAGTGGTCTAGCAATGCACTTGGAGCACTAGATGAGTGTCATGTTGATATTTGTGTTTGATGTACGTGGTCTGTCCAGTTCGTGCACTTGGATTGGGCTTCATGAGTGATTAATCTGCTATAGGAGATTCATCTACTATGTATGGCCATTTGGATTAGGGCATATTTTCCTTGAATCGGCTGGCTCGTTTTGTTTGTATATGTATGTGCAAATGCTCAATTGGTTCACAATGGGACACTGTAGAACACCCTGGAAGTGCCCTGTTTTAGGTGTTAGATTGCCTCGCCATTTTATGAAGTTATGTTTTCAGTTTCTTTAGATTAGACTTTCAAGTAGTGTTTTGTTTCTGTGTTTGAATAGGCAGCAAACTTTCTGTTCTTGCTCTGTAGTTGTATGCTTATTTAGGGTTCCAAATCACATTTAAGTTACCTATCAATTATCATGCAGGGTCTAGTTTTCAGTGTTATTTTTAGTGGATTTTATCTGTACTATGGTAGTGTAATTACTGTGTGTTGTCAGTGCATTTTTAGTGTGTTTTAGTGTAAATATTATATGTAATTGCAGTGTTATTTGAGTGCATTTTGACTATAATTCAGTGGTTTAGTCTTGCATTTGTTCCAGTGTACTTTCAATGCAATCTCATTGTAATTGCAGTGCACTTCAATTTGATTGTTTAATGTATCTTTGATGTAATTACAGAGTATTCTTGCTGTAATTACTTCTTTAGCTGTAATCTTTTTGTTGTAATTTCAGATTAATCTCTCTGTAATTATAAAGTGAATATAGAGTGTAATTACATATAAGAATTTTAGTGGTGTTACTAGTGGAATTTGCTCTGTTGTTCTAGGGGGTATGAGTTGGTTTGTTTGTCGTGAACTTTGTGTAAATGTGTGTTTCCTCCAGAGTGTAGATTTCCGCTCTTCTTCAGCTAGATTTCCGTATGTTATGGGGGGACAACAGATATTGCTATATGTTCATTCTTGAGGGTACAGACTTGCTAAACTATTGATGATTTTTTGTTGGGTGACCTATTAGATATGGAATGGAAGCTCACATAAGTTGAGCTTTTGTCCATATGAAAGCAGAGGACCATATGGTCTGTGGCCTTTTCATCCATATGAAAGTAGAGGCACATTGTGGTGCTAGTTTGCTGGGTTTTGTCTCCGACCATCGTGTCGTGATGATTTTGCAGGTACCCCGAGAGGCCCTTGAGTTTGCCAGAATGTCGATTAACTCCCGTTCTGGCAAATTCGGGTACTCCTTATGTCCTATTTTCAGCAAAGGTCATGCTGAAATTTTCCGTGAATTTTAGCATGACTTTGCTAAAAATCGGACATATGGGGTACTTGCTACTAATGCATGGGCCACGGTATCTTAGTACTTAATTAAGTAGGATCAACTGCCCCTTTATTCTTGCTGCATTAGACCATAGGTGGCAATAGAGCCAAGTGATTAGGCCCAACTTAGAGTCGACAAACCTAAATTATAAAAACTTGGCTTTTAGGGCGCCTCGGTGTCGATAAAAACCTAAATGATGAAAGCTTAGGCTTTTAGGGTGCCTCGGCATTGACAAACCCTAAATGATAAAAGCTTAGCTTTTAGGATGCCTTGGTATCGACAAACCCTAAATGATGTGACCATGATCTTGTTCCTTAACAATAACCAACTTTTTGACCAAACTTTTTTCCTATTTAGAGCGAAACATGGCCCACAACGATGAGGCCGGCGGTTCGGGCGGCAAGCAATTCTGGGAGCTGTCCCAGGAGATGGAGGAAGAACCTCACCGCTATGAGGCCGCCGCGGAAGACACCGTTCCTGACTACACAAGCCCTAGTGGCGTCGGGGATGACACCACTGATGGTGCCGCCGAGGATGCCACCACTGATGATGGCAGCGCACACACAGATGCCAGCCAACCGAAGAGGCAACGGAAGGACCAGCGCCCAAACATGCTCGGTAGCGTCAAGGAGGAATTTACTAAAGTGCACTCCGACGGGCATCCAACGGCGCCCAAAGAATTAGTCAAGGGGTACTCGGTTCAGCTTGGGTGCATTCTCCGGAGCACTGTCTCGATCAACACCGAGAACCTAAGGCACAAGGACCGAGGGAATTTGCGTAGCCTCCTCTTCACGAAGCTGCACGAACGATACAAGTTCCCCGCTGACTTTGCAAACACATGCCTCTCAGGGAATAAAGTGAACAGTGCCGCCCTCACGAGGATGAGCACGGCCCTGTCTACTTGGAGAAGCGCGGTGAAGAGAATGATTGACAAAGGTGATAGTTATGAGAAGATCAAGGCGAAAAATCCTTCGATCAGCGAAGATGACTACAAGGAGTTCAAAATCAAGTGCGAGAGCAGCGCAACCTCCGAATCAAGTCAGTGGAGGAAAGAAATGCGGGAGTTGAACTTAGGGGTCCACCAACTCGGTCCCGGTGGTTATAGAGTGGCGGAGCCTATATGGGACAAGGAGGACGCGGAGCGTGCCGAGCAAGGCCTACCTCCCCGCTTCGAGAAATACCATGACAAGCAGACCAGGAACTTTGTCAGGGCCCGGTACAAGGACGACCTGGTAACAAAGGAGCTTACCACGGATCCGAAGACCAGGGCGCTTGAGCTTGTTCTGGTAAGGAATACACCCCCGCATAATTCGCTCCATATGGTTGCATTCTAATTAATGAAGCCAAATTTCTATATGGTCCACATTCCTTCTGCAAGAGACTGAAAGAAGTAGAGTGGGGTCGTCTCAGAGCTCCCCTTGGGACAACACTCTAAATAGGGTGTTCAACGTAATGAAAAACAAGGATAAGCTCAGTAAGCCGTCGTCAGCTGGCCGTGTGGCCAGCAAAGGCTTGTCCACAAAATGGTCTTCATACTATACTGCTGGTGGGCGAAAGGAGAAAAAGACAAGCTTGGAAAGCTAGTCGCGCGAGGTTAAAGAACTCAAGGCACAAGTGGCGCGGATTACGGAGATTGTCCAAGAGCAAGTGCAACAACAACTGGGAACGATGCTCACCGCCATGGTGCCAACCTTGATTCAGGGGCTGGCGACGTGGATTGCGGGCGGCAAACAGGGGCCGCCCTCGGTTCCCAGCTTCACGGGCACCAACTCGCACAACGCGCAGGCGGCGCCATTGGTATCTCCGGCGGAGGCGGTATTCGTGTCTCCGGTGCCGGCACGGGCATTGGAGCTTAATGCACCCGGGTGTACACCGGCCGACACCTCGCCAGCAAGCAGCCCCTCCGTCAGTTGCACGCCCGCCGTTGGTGGTGCCTCGACATTAGCCGAGCTCGACGGCATCACGGTAACTAAGCCTCTCGACCGATGACTTCATCTCCTTGCCTTTGACTGGGCATCCCTGACGCCCAACATGTTTTCGCAGGGCGCCGCCGATGTTCCGTGCACTCTCCTGCACTTCGTGAATGACGAGTTGGTTGATGTCGCCAAGGGCAGAATCGTTCAACCGGGCAACCCCGTGTTCCACGGTAATCCGATGCCACCCATCGTGTATAGGGTTCAACTGGTTCGGGTGCTACCAGGCTGCGACGAGTTGTTACCTCAAATTTGACCCGCCGGGGCCGACGAAGATGATGTGATGACCCTCAACGACTGCATAAGCTGGCCCCTGCTTTGGCCAAAGAGCCAAATTCGTTTGGGGGCGGGGGACACCACCCCAAAGACAACACCACCAGTCGTGCCGGCGCCAAGCCATGGAAAGACTGCCGCAACGCTACCAGACATGCCGGACATCCCTATGGCACAGGATTCGAACATGCATATGGCACATGATCCGGTCGACGACGACAACGACGACGGTACATTTACCAACGTCGATAAGTACTTTTCCGAACATGGGTACGATGACGAATTCTTGGGGCCTACTTCTCAAGAACCCAACCCTAAAAAAGACGATCGCGATCTAGCTGGTACCACGGAGAAACCCGATTGCAACAGGCATTGTCGGTGTCAAAACCGGTGGATCTCGGGTAGGGGGTCCCGATCTGTGCGTCAAGGCTGATGGTAATAGGAAGCAAGGGACATAGATGTTTACCCAGTTTCAGGCCCTCTCGATAGAGGTAAAACCCTACTTCCTGCTTGATTAATATTGACGTTGTACACAGTCCGGCTGTCCGGATACCCCCTAATCTAGGACTCCCTCAGTAGCCCCTGTACCAGGCTTCAATGACGATGAGTCCGACGCGCAGTATTGTCTTCGGCATTGCAAGGCGGGTTCCTTATCTGAAAACTCCAAAGTAATTATTGAACACTTGAATCATGTCCAGACCCACAAAATGATCTTTGCACACTGCTGTAGAGAGAATGACATTTTACGAACGCAATCTGCTGACAACTTTTTCTGATGACATGACATGTTATTACGGTCGGATTATTATTCGAACCATTTTCCCAGAACCAGCTACAATGCATATTGCGAGGTGGTTCCTTTGACACGTCTTGTCAAGGCAGAGATCGTGTCCCCTTATCATGGGATTCTCATCAATACGAGTATGGGTAATCCCACCACGCCATCAATCATGGCGCTTGGGAAGCAAGCGATTCCCAATGTGCAAGTGGGGAGGCGCACCGCTTTCGGCTCCTCTATAAAGGGATAATATTTCCCCATTTTCACCCACACCCTCTTCCTCCTTTGCCCACTCTTGCCCCCTCGAGCTCCAGCGCCCAAGCCCAAATCTTCTCCGCACAGCTAAACATGTCTGGGGCAGGAGGCAAGTGGGTGGCTTCCACCGTCAAGGAGAAGCACATCACAAATCTTTGGCGGCCGGATACTTGGTCGCGGACATAGCGCACCGGCTACCGGACGCCGGGCAGGTCATTCCGACCCCAGGACCCCACGAGAGGGTCGTATTCGTCGCCCACTTCGTCCGTGGACTAGGATTTCCACTCCATCCCTTCGTCCGCGGGCTCATGTTCTACTACGGGCTAGATTTCCATGATCTAGCCCCAAATTTTGTCCTCAACATCTCGGCGTTCATCGTCGTATGCGAGGCCTTCCTCCGCATCCGACCTCATTTCGGCCTATGGCTGCAAACCTTCTGCGTGAAACCGAATATTGTAAGCGGCCAGCAAGCAGAGTGCGGAGGAGCCATGGTGGGCAAGATGCCTAGTGTCACCTGGCTGGACGACTCCTTTGTGGAGACCGTAAAAGGATGGCAATCAGGGTGGTTCTACATCACCGAGCCGTGCGGTGCCAATTGGGCGGCGGCCCCCGAATTCAGATATGGAGCCCCCATGCGGCTCACCTCCTGGGAAAGGAAGGGCCTGTCCTGGGGCGAATCTACAGAGCTGACAGGACTCCACACCTGCATCAAGAGCATGAAGTACAAGAACATCAAGCTTGTCAATGTGATCCAGGTCATGCTCGTTCCCCGGATTCTGCCATGCCAAAGGCGAGCAGTCAATCTGTGGGAGTCCGTCCCAACCGAACACTAGATGCTCCGGAAGCTCTACGACATGACGCACAAAGGTGCATGGAAGGTGCTATTCAAGGCCTCTGAAGTACCTCCTCCCACATCCGAGGACCGCGGGCTTCACGCCGCGCGGGCTCCTAGTCAGGTGAGTTCTCAGACTGCCACTGGACCCGGTTCTTCCCCAATATATTCATGGGATAGCCTTAAGTAGTTATGCATGTTTGCTTCAGGATTATGTGGAGACAGCGGAGCAGGTTTACTGTCCGTCTCTGCTGCCTGAAGGCCCAGCTGATGCTCTCCTGACGGAGATGCTGGTCCCGGCACCGTACAAGGTGCCGGAGAAGAAGGCCGAGAAGAAGGCTCCGGGGATCCGAAAGGGTCTCCGGCGTAAGGTTGTGCAGAAGCCTCGTCCGAAGACGATGAGGCAGACTCCTCCCACGAAGGGGAGGAGGAGGAAGAAGAAGACGCCCCATACAGAAAGGATGAGGGGCCCGGGGAGGCGGACCGGGGGGCCGGAAAAGGCCCTCGTTGTAAGGCCGTCAAACCCCTGTCGTCTGATGACGACGAGACAGATTCCCCCCGCAAAGGCGGGGGGAAATCAGGAAGAGATTCTACCTCCCCCCACTGGGGGGGAGAAGAACAGGAAAACCGCCCCCTGAGGGGAGGCTGGGGCATCCAAGTAGGGGAAGGTGTCCCTTCCGGACTACTCCCACGACCGCTCTCAGCGAGGAGGGGTGGCTGCCGATGGGGAAGCCCCCAGTGCGATCGTAAGTGTCCGCACTCCACCATAACTTCACTCTATAGCTTTTGTTTAATGCCAAATATATGTGCAGTCCGGCCAGGGATCACCCCGAGGTATCTTCCTCCGGGTCTCTGAGCGATTCGGAGATGAATTCGCTTCCGACAGGCACTACTCCTCAACCCGCGGACGACACGGAGGTGTTGTACCGGAGGCTCCCGGAGCGGGGGGAGGTGACTCTAGAGACGCCCTGAGGCGGGGTCCCAGATGTCGGACACGCGGGGTTCGAGGTCCCTGCAGATCGTGTCGATGAGAGCCACAATAGGCCGGGCTCTTAGCCGAACACTTTTGCGGAACCTTCAATGGTTCCGAACCCAGGCGGACAGCCCCTCGTTAGGGAGGGCGAGCCATCTGCATCGAGGACTTCCGGTGCGCCTGAGGCGCCGGATTATCTGCTGGAAGCGCTGCGAGGCGCTTCCATGGATAAGGAGCACCGATCTCTTATGAGTTCGGTGATTCGGAAGGTTTTGTCTTCCAAGAGCGGACTAAGCGAAGATTGCACCAGCCTCTTGACAGACTTTGAGGTAATTAATAAATATGTGTAAAATTACCACCCGATAGGTAGTAGCCCTTGATACTCTGTTTGGTGTTCGGAAAGAAAAACCAAACGGAGGGTCAATTAAAATCCGCAGGAGTCTAACAATAAATATTCATGTGCACAAGCAGGTTGTGCTGCTTGCTGCTGCTGCCCGTACTGCCGAGGTTGCCGAACTGACGCAGGATCTGGAGCAGGCATAGGGAGAGCTCGGCCTCACAAAGAGGCAGCTCGAGGAGAATAAAGGTAAGCGATTCCCCGCTTGCATGTATTTAAAGATAGGCAAAATTGGTCAGTCTAACGCTAAAGCACGGTGACTGTGTAACAGGGGCCACCGCCGAAGTGGCGTCCCTGAAGAAAGCACTGTCCGAGGCCGAAGACAAAGAGGCCTTGGAATGCAAGGAGCGCAAAAAGCAAACTGCTAGAGTGGGTGAGGTACAACAAGAGCTCCAGGACCTCGGCAAGAAGTGCGAGTCCGTGGAGCATGACCTGAAGATGAAAGAAGCCGAGCTTGCGAAGCCCGTGTAAATTTGAAAGACTCCAAGGCCGAAGCCGAGAAAAGAACAGCAGGAGATCCAAGAGGCCAAAAACATAGCAACGGGTAAGAAGTTCTTTATGTAAAGCAAATATGTGGAGGAGGCATTTCTTTTACTTACTCGAATTCGGAGCTCTCTAGGGGCATTTGCAGATCTGCCATGCAGCATATCAGATGTTGTAGAGTTATACCGTGCCCGGGAGGGGTGCTCAACGGAGAAATTGTTCTGGTCCTAGTATGCTGGGGCCGAACATCCGATGCCTTTGAGCAACCAACTGAAGCTGTTGGTCGAACTCCACAGGGCGGCCGAACTGGCTATGAAGGGCTTCATAGTCTGGATGTGTCCTGCGGAGCTCCTTCCCAGTAGCTACTTTGGCCTGATCAAGCGGATGGTGGATGCCTGCCCACGGCTTGAAGTGATCAAGCAATCTGTTTGCATCAAGGGTGCCCGTCGGGCCTTTTCCCGCGTCAAGGTGCATTGGGGCAAGTTGGATGCGGAGAAGCTGGTCAAGGACAGGCCGCCGGAGGGCAAGGCGCATTGCCATCCGGAGATGTACTATGATGGCGTGATGAAGGGTGCTCGTCTCGTCGCCGATGAGTGTACCAAGGATGCTATTTTAGAATGAATTCACTTCTGTCATGTTTGTAATTTAAAGACGAAGTTACTTGCGCTATGTAGCGCTTTCGTTATTTAAAATATTACCTTCTGTGCGGCTATTTATAAAATTCTGAAAGTAGGCCAGTCGTCGGCTTCCTCCCCCACGTAAATAGTACTAGGGTGTTCGTGGAAAACCCAGACACTCTTTATCCAAATGTTTGCTCCCTTAAGGAGGTGTCTCGTGCAGCAAACAAGCAATCGGACTATGCGGATTTATAACTTTCACTTAGCCATAGAAGTCTACAATTTTTAATTTCGGCGAACCCCCTAGAATCCGGAAGGCCGAATCAGGGCACTATACACCCCTAGATCGGACAAAGCCGATTTATCGCCTAAAGAGGAAAATCTTTAAGGATTTTAAGACCTCTCGAACAGTGACCAGCTCTCGCCACATCATGCCGGTCAGTTTTCGGCTTTCTCTACTGAGGTGCTCGTCCGGAAGAAACGGGACACAATCGCAGTAGTTCTCCCTGCGCTACCTTAGCCGATATAACGGAATGTAAGGCACAAAAACAAGGGAGCCGGGCTATCCCAACTGTAGACCCAAGACATGATTCGGAGCTGATGCATATAGTGGTATAAGTTCGGGGTGCCGCACTGTAGAAAGTGTTCGGACTTTATTTGCCATATTACGGGGCGCCATGAGAAGCCCCTGGCGAACTGACCATACCAAGGTGTACGGATGCAATATCAAATAAACATTTATAAGAGAAAAAATGCTCAAATAAGAATAATGACGCTATATAATATCTCACATTGACGAAAACTACGTTTAATCGTATGTTTACAATGGATGCATTAAGCGGAGATAAAATAGGACTACTTGACATGTCCTATCCAGGGGCAGGCTGTGTACGGATAGATAAAGCAGGTATAATGATCGTAAATAGATTCCACCTGGTATTTTCTTTTGTGCACAACGTCTGTTGCCTCCTTGGATGTCTCTCCCATATAAGTCCGGCAATTCGGCTCTTCTCAGGATGCTGCACTAATGCTGTGTCCTGGAAGGTAAGAGGGAAAGAGTATGAAGGTATTTGGTGGTTACCCGCACTATTGGCTGAGTCGTTGATGCGCCTCCACCTATGCCCATGGTATCTTGAGTGCATAATTATGTATGCGTGGCACGAATGCTGCTTTGAAGGGGCTTGAGCGGAGGCCGGACTGCTAATCACACTCTTGGCATTGCTGATGATCCTGTTGTGGGGTGCTCCGGACTCGCTTGACGGTGCTCGAAGTTGTCGCCGGATTGGTTTGTCGGAGTAGGCCGCATTGTACTTCTGCCGCAAGGGCTGCCGTATGCTCTTCTATTCGAAGGGAGCGGTCCATATTTCCATTGACAGTGATAACCCCGCGCGGTCCTGGCATCTTGAGCTTGAGGTATGCGTAATGTGGTATCGCATTGAATCTAGCGAATGCGGTTCGTCCGAGCAGTGCGTGGTAACCACTACAAAAAGGGACGGTATCGAAGATTAATTCTTCACTCCGGAAGTTATCCAGGAATCCGAAGACCACTTCTAGTGTTATAGAGCCTGTACAGCGGGCCTCTACTCCAGGAATTACACATTTAAAGGTGGTTTTGGTGGGCTTGATCCTTGAAGGGTCAATGCCCATCTTGCGCACTGTGTCCTGATAAAGCAGGTTAAGGCTGCTGCCGCCGTCCATAAGGACTCGCGTGAGGTGGAATCCGTCAATGATTGGGTCTAAGATCAATGCAGCTGAGCCGCCATGACGGATGCTAGTAGGATAATCCCTATGATCAAAGGTGATCGGACAAGCTGACCATGGGTTGAATTTGGGGGTGACTAGCTCCATCGCATAGACATCCCGTAGTGCTTGCTTCCGTTCCCTCTTGGGGATGTGAGTGGCGTAGATCATATTGACCATTTTCACCTGGGGGGGGGGATTTCTATTGCCCCCCCATATTCAGATGCCCGGGCTCTTCTTCATGGTCATTGTGCAACCCCTTGTCCTTGTTTTCGGCGTTTATCTTACCGGCATGTTTGAACACCCAGCAGTCTCTATTGGTGTGGTTGGCTGGCTTGTCCGGGGTGCCATGAATTTTTCACGAGCGCTCCAGTATGCGATCCAGGCTGGATGGTCCCTGATTCTTTCTTTTGAAAAGCTTTTTCCGCTGACCGAACTTAGATCCGCTGAGTCCGGCGTTGACCGCCGTATATTCAGTGCTGTCGCCATTGTTCCGTCTCTTATGTCAGTTACGCCGTGGCTTGCCGTTAGCATCGCGGCCGCCCAAAGTGTCGGAATGTGGCGTGGTGCCGCTGTGAGCCAACCAGCTATCTTCACCCACGCAAAAGCGGGTCATTAGGGTTGTGAGAGCTGCCATGGACTTGGGTTTTTCCTGGCCGAGGTGTCGAGCGAGCCACTCGTCACGGATATTGTGCTTAAAAGTCGCCAGTGCTTCGGCATCCGGACAGTCGACTATTTGGTTCTTTTTAGTAAGGAACCGACTCCAGAATTTCCGTGCTGACTCTCCGGGCTATTGAGTAATGTGGCTCAGGTCATCGGCGTCTGGTGGTCACACATATGTGCCCTGGAAGTTATTGAGGAATGCGTCTTCCAGGTTTTCCCAACTACCAATGGAATTTGCTGGTAGGCTGTTCAGCCAGAGCCGAGCTGGTCCTTTGAGCTTAAGGGGAAGATACTTGATGGCGTGTAGATCATCTCCGCGGGCCATGTGAATGTGGAGAAGGAAATCTTTGATCCATACTGCGGGGTCTGTTGTGCCATCGTATGATTCGATGTTTACAGGTTTGAACCCTTCTGGGAATTCATGATCCGTAACTTCGTCGATGAAGCAGAGGGGGTGTGCGGCGCCTTTGTGCCGGGCTATATGGCTACGTAGTTTGAATTGGTCAGGGTTGGTGTGTTCGGCCTGGTCGGACTTGTTGATGATGTATCTGGCGCGACGATCATCATCGCGCGCTGGGGCACGCCCCCGCGATCCGTAGATCGATCTTGGCTGTCCTGCTTTGCTTTCCAGAATATCTTGCAGGTCTTGCCTGTTGCCCTGGGCCATAGTGTATCGGCGTGGGGGTGTGGGCTGGTATTCGGGCTGATATGCCGTTTTATCCTGGCCACGGGGTGGCCTGTCAGCCGTTTGGCGCTCGAGTCCATGTTCCTCGGCTCCCATGACTTTAGTCCATCTATCTATGAGCAGGTCTTGATCAGCTTGGAGTTGCTGCTGCTTCTTCTTCAGGCTCCTTGTAGTGGCTATAAGCCTACGCTTGAAGCGCTCCTGCTCCACGGGGTCCTCAGGCACGCCGAATTCGTCGTCATCGAGGCTAATCTCATCTTCAGAGGGGGGCATGTAGTTGCCCTCCTCCGGGTATCCGTCTATTGCCTGTTCTTCTGGCCTGACCTGATCATCTTCTTGTTCGGCCTACTCGAAGGCGAGCTGGTCATGGTCACATTCTTCTTCGATGCCATCCGGATTACTTTCATCTCTGAGGCCGGTATTGCTGTGGCGGGGCTTTGAGCGGCACCGACGACGCCCATGATTTGTTTTTCTTCCCGAGGGGTTATCCTCTGTTCTCTCGTCGCCATTTGTTTCCTTCGGAGTGTCCACCATACATATATCATTTGAGGAGGTGCCCGTCCACCGCCCTGTGAGCGGTGGCTCCTGTGATTCTCCTTCATCGTCGTCCATACCGCCGATGTCTTTGGAGTCAAAGTCAAGCAAGTCGGTTAGATTATCGATCGTGGCAATGAAGTGGGTGGTGGGTGGGCAACGAATTCCGTCGTCGTCTGCTTCCCACTCAAGCCGGACATGGTTCGGCCCAGAGTCTCCTGACAAAGAGAGAGACTTCAGTAAGTTCATCATGTCGCCAAAGGGCGAGTGCTGAAAGACGTCTGCCGCGGTGAACTCAAACACCGGAGCCCAACCAGGCTCGGCGGGCTCGGGGATGCGCGGACTGGAACCTACGACCGGATATGAATCCGGGGGTCTGGAGTCACAGGCTACCTCAGAAGTGAGGCCTGTGTTCGGCTCCATCGCCGATGAGGTTACGACCTGCAGCGCGGGGTCCAGCCCTCAGTCCTTAGGCAACGCAACCTGCCCCGGATTTAAATCCGAGGCTTCTGCCGGGGTGATATCCCGAGCATCGTCTGACAGAAGGTCTAAGCCATGATCATCAAGACTTTTCAGCGCTCCTGACGCTGGCCCGAATCCATCGAAGATCAAGTCCACGCGAATATCCGCTGTATAGTTCAAGTTTCTGAACCTGACCTGGTGGCCGGGGGCATAGCCATCAATCTGCTCCAGGTGGCCAAGCGAACTGGCACGCAGTGCGAAGCCGCCGAACACGAAGATCTATCTGGGGAGGAAAGTCTTGCCCTGGACAGCGTCGTTGACAATGATCGAAGGGGCCATCGAGCCTGACAGCGACGACACAGAGGAACTCTCAATCAAAGCACCAATGTCGGTGTCAAAACTGGGGGATCTCGGGTAGGGGGTCCCGATCTGTGCGTCAAGGCTGATGGTAACAGGAAGCAAGGGACACAGATGTTTACCCAGGTTCGGGCCCTTTCGATGGAGGTAAAACCCTACTTCCTGCTTGATTAATATTGATCATATGGGTAGTGCAAGAGTTGATCTACCACGAGATCGTAGAGGCTAAACCCTAAGAGCTAGCCTATAATGGTATGATTGTAATTGTGAACGGCCTTCTAAGGACCAACCTCTCCGGTTTATATAGACACCGGAGAGGGCTCTGGTTTACATGGAGTCGGTTACAAGGAAGGAAACAACAATATCCGGATCGCAAAGCTTGCCTTCCACGCACAGGAGAGTCCCATCCGGACACGGGCCAAAGTCTTGAGTCTTGTATCTTCACGCTTCAATAGTCCGGACGTTGTACACAGTCCGGCTGTCCGGATACCCCCTAATCCAGGACTCCCTCAGGCGTCGTCTGGTGTTCAGTTCTCAGGAGACGCCTCCAGCTGCTGCCTTCACCGAGCCTCAGATAGCCGAGGTGCGAAATATTATCAGCCTCAACACACTCAAGATGGCGGTCTGTGAGCAGAACTCCATCCCAATACAGGAGAAGAAGAAGGGACAGAAAAGAATGAGTAACAAGGGTGCGAACCAGCCAGCACCGAGTACGATCCGTGCTCAAGACAGGCCACCTTCACCTAAGGATATCTCGAGGAGGGTGCATGTGGCGGGTAGGCCGATGCTACCGACAAATCTGCTCAATGCTGCAACCGGTGCTATGCGGAGTCTGGATGACAGTGTTCTTTCTTTGGAGAAGCGGCGTCTCTCCCAGAATGATGTGTCATACCCGGTTTTCGTGGCCAAGGTGCCAGAGGGCAAGCGCTTGTGGATAGCACCATCGGGGGTACGATCATCCTGTGGTTTGATGACATCTTCGCTATGTTTAACCTTCATCCGCTGCACTACACCTTCGTTCGGCTATTTTCGCTGAGTATGGAGATGCGGATCATTAGAGACAAGACCACGTACATCGTGATAGTTGACCCCTTATACATGTGTGCCAAGATCTTGGGCAGCGCTGGGGACCAGCAAGTCGCGAGTTCACACCTCGAAGGCATCATTCTGGCAAACCCAGATAAGGATAACTTCGTCGTGCCTTACTTTCCCGAGTAAGTCATCCCCTCACCGCCCCGTAACATATGATTTCATAGATTTCGATCGTTCTTTTTTTCTAACATTCTGTGTTTTGTGCAGTGACACACATTGCACACTCATCCCCTTAAGCCCGAAATATTCCATGGCCACGTATTTCGACTCGGACCGTAAGTCGAAGATAGACTACACAAATATCAAGAAAGTTCTTGATGATGTTCTCCCCGTCTATGCCCAATCTGGAGGCACCTTCAGCAGGCCAATTTGTAAGTACATCAAGCACATATTCACCCACAATACGATGTTCCCCTGCATCAAGCAGCCACCTGGTGGTCAGAAGGATGCCTACTATGCCCTCCATCACATGCGGGCGATCGTACGGGACCATAATCACCTTCTGCTACCAAATAATCTCAAAGATTGGGCCGCATGCTTATCGACAATCCAGGACGCGGACATCAGACAAGAGTTCTTCCGCATCCAGTCGGAGTTTGCAGAAATCATCCATCAAGATGTCCTTCGTACCTCGGGGCAGTTCTACCTGAGATATCAACCGTCCAACATTGATATAGACACAACGCTACAAATGCAGGCTGAAAACGCCCGTGACTTCATGACCATCACGAGAGACGGCGGCTTCATCCGCGCTCTGGTCCCTAAGTTGAGTCGAAAGTAGTGATGCTATGTGTAGTTCTCAAACATCGATTATCTCATGTTGTAATTAAACTTTGATGAACTTGTATGTCTCTTTGGTTTGGACAGTCATTCAACTTAGATGTAATCGATGCTATTTATTAGTAGGACCATGAATCGTGCTATTAGTGTCTTGCTTTTCTCTTCCGATCCTTTTGTTGCATAATTATATATTGCTTATGTATTGTCTGTGAATTGCTACTAATGTTTTGTTTGGCTAGTGCATAGAGATGTCATCATATGTCGTGTATAAGGGTAAGGTTCCCGGAGTCTAAGATGACTGGGAGGAGTGTCGGAGACAGGTTCACCGTTTCAACGGTAACAGTTACAAAGGGTACACCACTAGGGCGGAGGCGGAATCTAGATACGAGCGCTATCTCGCGCGAGAGAGGAGGGAGCGTTAGAGGAACCGGATGAAGTCCAGTTTCATCACGATGATGCTCATCGTGATGACTGCATCTCTCTTCTATGTGATGGTAGTTTAGATGATCGATATCAACTTGTAATGTGAAGACAAACTCGCTACTCGCGGTCTCGAGACTTGTAATGTTCTATCTTCGTTCGGTCTTTTGAATTCAGAGACTAATATGATGAATTGTATTCGGAGACTAATCTTCTATTGTATTTGATGAATATGTTGTTGCTGTGTGGTGCTGTCTATATTCTGTCCAATAATATATTTTGTAACCTGTGAAAATATCAGAAAAGAAAAATAAACTAATCCCTAATATTTATACTAGTGGCACACCACTCAGCACACTAATGGCGCACTGCAAAAAGGACACTAATGGCACATCACCCACTAGTGCGCCATTAGTATGCCAAAGCACATGGGTAAATATGGCCCCCAGGGAGGCATACTAATGGCGCACGGTGGGATATACTAATGGCCCCCAGGGGTCCGCCATTAGTATTTAATTCTAATGGTGTGGTGCTATTGGCGCACCAGTAGTGCGCCATTAGTAGGCAAAACTGGTGCGCCACTAGGAGGCCTTTTCCTGGCAGTGAAAGACAAGCGCGACCTATGTGACAGAATCTTCCTAGATGATGATAGGCACTTCAGCATCAAGCTGGACGAGAACTTCGAAGTGGATACAGTAAGTCACAACAACAAGTCTTTTTTCGTAATTAAGCATGACATCTTCTTCATTTGCTTCCACTTATAATTTAATTTTTTTACTATTCTACTAGCATATCCCCTGCCATGCAAGACTTTTTGTTTTGGATAAGATAGGTTTCAGTCCTATGAAAACTACTATGGTGGTAAAGAGAGTTTACTTGAAGACCGAGCATGGTCGTATTTTCCATGCAAAATTATACAACGCAGACACCTACACCTATTTTGGATGCAAAACTTGGCAAGCACTATGCAAGGCTTATGCAATTCAGCCTGATATGGTTATCACCTTTGATATTCGTCCGGAAGATAATATAGAAGGTAATATCGACATCTGGGTCGATGTGCAAACGCCTCCAGTTATACTATTATGTGAGTTTCTCAACCATATTTATGTCTTTGATATTGTTTATTCAAAAATAGTTGACAACTAATTTCTATTGACAGCTTATTTCCATTCAAGCAAACATGTCCAGCGCTTGGTAGACATGACCTACTACTGTCCCGGGGCTGAACTAAACTGCGAGGAGATAAGTAGATAAGTCATTATGTTTCATGGCTTGAGGACCTTCATACTGTCAAGATAAATTATTTTTCTGGACTTGAAAATCTTAGTACTCAAAATGTGCGACCAATAGTGTTCGTACTTAACTATGGTCACATCTATTTAGGAAAGATGGTAAGATTTTTACTATTTGTCCTCAGTGCATCTTTTGCATACATTATTTTTTAAGCTAAACTTGATTGCTAAGTATGTTACTATACGAGGTTCTTCAACAGGGACTCCTGATGGATGTTGTGCCTCATTGGATCGAGACTAAAGGTCGCATGAGAATTGTTAGATTACAGCCAAGATATCCTACAATGCACTTTAGTGCATACATGATTTCTAATAGCGAGTAATGCTTAATAGTGAAAGACTGGAGAAAAATTGTGAACGGTCACAGAGAAGTACTAGGGGGAAGCAATCAGAAGCGCAGCCCATGATTAGGAGACAGTTTCATCTACATGCTCCAACTTGATGAAGGAGTGCTACACATGATTTACATTATTTTACCTCAGAGAGAGCAGCAGGAGTGATTAATTAGCTAGCTAGAAATGAGTTTGAAGATGATGATGTGCTACACTATGACTATGATGATTACGTAGCTAGTGTCAGTGGTAATGACTATGATGATTATTATTAGCTAGTGTTGGTGGTGATTAGATAGCTACCGCGGTTAGTGTTGGTGGTGATTAGCTAGCTAGAATGAGTTTGAAGATGACGATGTGCTACACTATGACTATGATGATTAAATAACTACTGTTGGTGGTAATGACTATAATGATGATTAAATAGCTTGTGCTGGCGGATTAGATTCAAGTGGAGGCAACATGTGGTGCACATCGAAAGTACTCCTAGTCCAAACTAGATCATGTTTGGATTAGTAGTATACTTTTGACATGCACCACATATTGCCTCCGCTTGAACCTAATCCACCTTCATTTGACACACTGTTGTGGACATAATGATATAAACATCATAATTGGTATTGTACCAAAATTTGTATAACGGCGTATAAATACACTCAAAATAAAAAAATGGAAAAAAGAATACTAGTTGCGATGGATAGTAAACATGCTGCTACTAGCTAGATTAGCAGCAGCGCGAGAAAGAACAAATGCTGCGGCTATGTGTATTAGCAGTAGCGCACGTCGCACACGCTACTGCTAAGTAATAGCTGTAGTGCCTTATTAGTAGCGCGGTGACTCGAGCTACTAGTGGGCATTAAACCCGCACTACTACTAGGGTTGTCCCTAGTATTGTTCCTCCAGCCGCCAAAGCCAAACTAGCGCCAGCAGGACCACCTACTCCCGCCTCCCATGGCTAGCTGTGCTGCCACGCACGCATCATGGCCACGTCGCACCCTAAAACTCTGTGGATCTTCCCTAAGTCCTGTTCGTTCCCGTCCTAGGCCTCACCATTGTCCCCCGCCTTGGTTCTCTTACCACGGCACCGCCTCCGGTGTTGTCAACATGGTTAACAATCGAGAGGAATAAGGAGATGACTGTACATGGTGAGGATGACAGTAGGGACCCAATAGCGCGCTCAGTAATTTTGTTTTTTCGGGACGAAGAAGGGTATCAACTGGGTTGTGCGGGAGCTGTGGCCCATCTAGCCCACACTTTTATTTCATATGTTTAGCACACGACCAACCCTGTTGGGGATATAACTACTAAGTATAAACTGCCTAGGAGGGGCCGGGTTATACTCATAAGGAGTCATTCGTATTGAAGCCCATGAAGACAAGGAGTATGGCGCTTTACTACAAAGACATAAAGGCACAGAGCCCAAAGGCGGATTAGGGCCCGAAGACATAAACCGCCATGAGATATTTAACTTGTATTGTAAGATAGGAAAAGATAGAAACCGAGTCGGACACGCGTATGAGCCGGCCTCGGGATTCTGTAAACCACTGGGCGTCAACCTGTGTATATAAAGGGACAATCAGGCGGTGGTTCAGGGACAAGAAACAACAACTCGAGAGATAGGTAAAGCGTATTCGCTCCCTGCACATCGAGACCCCATCAATTCCACCACAACTGGATCGTAGGCTTTTACCTTCACTGCAACGGGCTGAACCAGTATAAACTCCCCATGTCCTTTGTCCGGTTTAACCCCTTTAAGCTAATCTCATTGAGATGGCTCCATGACTAAGTCCTCACACTAAGACATCTGACGTGATAATTCCATGACAATTGGCGCCCACCATGGGGCTATGGCATGATGGTTTCGAGTTCTTAAAGGGCAACTTTGAAGGAATCAAGGGATAAGCAGTGGGCCGGATGACCAAAAGTCATCGCGGCAAGTTCTAAATTGACAACGCAGGTTGGGGCCACGAGGCCGGCTCAATTGAGTACGGGTATCGGGTCCCCTTTGGAGGAATTCATGTCTTCATTGGCAAGATCGGCGAACCGGGCCCTGAGCCGGACATCTGCACCGACCTCATCGAGACGGCTCAGCGTGCAAGCCCCGCCCGGGTTCAGCCCGCCATGAAGCGTGCGTTCGTAGGATTCATCAATGGTGCGGAATCTAAACTGGAGTCCGATGTTCGGGTTGGGGCTGCTCCGATGGCGACAGTATTCCGAAACCCCTTGAACCGCCAAACTGGGTTGCGATCTTCATGGCCGGTACGCAGCCCATGCAACACTCCTCAACAGCAGCGGCGATGATTTCCGGATCGGCAGCCGGGGCAGGAGGCCCCGCGCGACGGCTGGCTCAAGTTCTGTCCGATTTATTGGACGCCTGGACGACGTTGCTGACTACATAGGTTACCCGGGATAATCAAGATCAGCACAACGCAGAGGTCACAAAGCTACGAGATCGGATAGCTAAGGCCAAGGAGGACTTGGCGGCTGAGGAAACCAGAATGGATGATGAGCGGACCGCTTTAGATGCCCAGTCACAGCGGATTCAGGCAGAGAATTACCGGCTCATGCTGGATCAGAACGCTTCAAACAACGTGTTGAAGAGGAGGCATGGGTCTCTCCTGCCACCGGTTTATGAAGCAATGAATCTCTTCAGCACGCTAGGAGCAGGACCCAGTAATCCGGCAGCAGTAAACCAGACTGAAGCACCTGTGACAGGAGTGTCTGATCAGCCACGGGTGATGGATCTACCTCGACGGACCCATGACCCGCCGTAATACATGCCGACACCGCGGGTCACTTCTCCACCCCTTTGGATAACATGATCGTTGCCGCATCATGGTTGGAAGCTATACCAATGGAGGACGAGTCTCCAGCGGTGGTTGAGACACGGCGGGCAAGAGATCTCCTTCAAACGGCTATGGTTCAGCAGCAAGCTTATTCGTATAGTCGCGATAGAATTCATTCAACCCCTCGCCCGAGCAGGAGTTACAGCAGGCAAAGAACTGTGACGCCCCTCGAGGGCTTAATCCGGTGCGCGATGGTGCAAATTCTCAGGACATGGTGGATAATGGTAGAGTGCAACGAGAAGCCGAGTTAGCGGCGCAGTACGCGGACCATCAACTTACTCCGGTTCGTCTGACAACATCAGTGGAACCAGGTCTTGCTTTCAGCTCTTGGGGGGGTGCCATGTCTCACCCCAGCTCTACGCAATGTGCGGCTGCCTAAGGATTTCAACGGTCCATGTAAAGTGCCCAATTACACTGCTGATTTACCACCCGAGTCATGGGTTGAAAGCTATGAGATGGCAATGGAGATGCTGGATGTGTATGAGGAGGCAAGCGCTAAATACTTCACCATTGGAGGGCAATTGGTTGAAAAGTTTGCCGGCTAACTCCATTGGTCATGGGCCAAGTTGCAGGCCCGGTTTATAACGAACTTCAAGGACACGTGCAGGCAACCCATGTCAATTGTGGATCTAGCCGCCTGTGTCCAAGAAGAAGGTGAATCAACAACCCATTGGATGTGACGGGTTTTAGAGATCTTGCATTCGTCGGACCGCATCAATGCTGACTCAATAATCATAACATTGGAGGGCAATTGCCGATTTAAGCCGCTGAAGCTGAAGTTGGGATGGCTCAAGCATCATTGCAATGACATGGGAACACTTATGGCAGCTTTGGTTAAGCATGCCGATTCTGATAGTTCCAAGGATCCCAAGTGTGACGATGAGAAGCCGGGGAACGGAAAGAAGAATGGCGATGGAAAAGGGGAGCAGCATAACGAGGCGGGCCATGGGAACAATGGTAAGCGTAAAGAGGTTAGTAATTCAGATTTTTTGGCTAACACCAATGCGCAGGACAATGGCCAGCGTCGTAAGGGTAAACCGCCCCCGCGGAGTGGAGGATCAGGTGTCAATCTTAAGCGCCTGTTAAATCAGCCTTTCCCGAGGCACGGGACGCGAGAGAAGCCATCCACGCACCTTTGGAAGGATTGCTTTATTATGCGTGAGTTCAAGAACTCAGATCGTTTTCGATATGATCATGGACCGTCAGGCAGTTCAGGGCCTGGGTCTCATGGGCCGGGTTATGGTGGAGGTAATTCCAGTTCAGGATTTCAAGGTAATCAAGGCGGGCATGGCAATCACGGCAATCAGGGCAACCAGGGTGGTTATAATCAATAGGGAAATCAACAGCAGCAATAGTCAGGTTCTCAGAATCACCCGAAATAGTTGAATAGTGGGCAATATCATGTCTTCACCACCAGCCTGTGCAAGCGTGATCAGAAGCTTCATAAGAGGGTAGTGAACTCTGTTTAACTGGTGGTACCCCGTTTTTTGCGCTGGTCTGAACAGCCTATCGTGTGGAGTCGAGAGGATCATCCGCCCCAGGTGGATAATCCGGGTCATCCGGCGTTGGTGGTGGTGCCTCAGGTTGGAGGTTATAAGTTCACCAAGGTGCTCATGGAGGGAGGGAGCAGTATCAACATCTTGTATTATGAAACCTTCCGTCGTATGGGGTTGACATACAAGAATCTTAAACCATCAAACACCGTTTTTCATGCTGTGGTGCCTGGTAAATCGGCTTACCCGGTTGGTAAGATAGCTCTGGAGGTTGCTTTTGGAGATGATCATGATTCAAGATAAGAGACATTGAATTTTGAAGTGGTGAAAATCAGGATCCTGTACCATGCCCTGTTTGGACGGCCGGCTTATGCAAAGTTCATGGCGAGGCCCTGTTATGTTTATTTGTAGCTCAAGATGCCGGGTCATAAGGGGACCATCACAGTACATGGAAGCCGGAAGATCGCTTTGGAATGCAAGGAGGGCGATGCGGCCTATGCTGAGTCGGTTTGTGCGACAGAGGAGTTGAAGTTCTATAAGGACAATGTTGATCCGGCAGATATGACGTCTTTGAAAAAGCCAACGATAGAGCATGCTCCGGCATTGAAGTTTAAATCGGCTGATGAGACTAAGTTTGTTGATTTTATTCCTGGCGATTCATCCAAGCAGTTTAGCATCAGCGCTAACCTGGATCCGAAATAGGAAGGCGCGGTCATCGAGTTCATCCGTGAGAATCAGGACATCTTTGCATAGAAACCTTCTGACATGCCAGGTGTACCGAGGGAACTCGTTGAGCACACTCTTAATACCGATCCAAAGTTTAAACCGGTCAAGCAGTTTCTCCGCTGCTTCAACGAAGAGAGATGCAAGGCCATTGGTGAGGAGGTAGCCCGGCTCTTGGTAGCTGGGTTTATTGTGGAGGTTATTCACCCTGAGTGGTTAGCTAACTCGGTGCTGGTGCTCAAGAAGAACGGCACTTGGCATATGTGTTTGGATTACACAGATTTGAACAAAGCCTGTCCAGCGGATCCCTTTGCTCTCCCTTGTATTGATCAAATTATTGATGCTATGGCGGGTTGCGAGCGTTTGAGCTTTCTGGATGCTTATTCTGGTTATCATCAGATCAAAATGGTAGTTAAGGACCTGGAGAAGACAATCTTTATAACTCCCTTTGGAGCCTTCTGCTATGTATCTATGCCTTTTGGGCTCAATAGTGCCCTGGCGACTTATCAATGATGTGTGCAGAATTGCCTTCACAATCAGATTGGGCGCAATGTTCATGCTTATGTGGATGATATCATGGTGAAGTCCAGGAAAGCGGAGACGCTAATAGCTGATTTGAAGGAAACTTTTGATAATCTCCGGGTTTATAAGATGATGCTTAATTCGGCCAAATGTGTTTTTGGTGTACCGGCAGGTAAGCTCTTGGATTTTTCGGTGTCTAATAGGGGCATTGAAGCTAATCCGGAAAAGATCAAGGCTATTACATTCCTAGCTAAACCGGTGTGTATCAATGATGTTCAACGGCTGGCGGGTCGTATTGCAGCGCTAAGTCGGTTTATCAGGCGGTTGGGAGAGAAGGTCATCCCTCTATATCAGATGATGAAAAAGACAGACAACTTTGTGTGGAGTGATGCTGCTAATGCGGCGTTTGAGGAGCTGAAGAAGCAGTTAGCTGAGCCGCCTGTTCTTGCTGCCCCCATTGATAAGGAACCATTGCTGTTATATGTGGCTGCTAAAGCCCGGGCTGTCAGCGTGGCTATTGTGGTGGAGCGCAAGAAGGCTGGTAAGGAGTATCCAGTTCAATGGCCGGTTTATTATATCAGTGAGGTGCTTATTGAGTCAAAGCAGAGATATCCACATTGGCAGAGCTGGTATATGGAGTTTTTATGGTGAGCCGGAAGCTTAAGCAGTACTTTCAGGGCCATCCCATCACTTGGTCAACTCCGTCCCTTTGGGAGATATCATCCAGAACAGGGAGGCGACTGGCCGGGTTGCTAAGTGGGCTATCGAGCTTGGACCTCACGGGTTAAAATATATGCCTCGTACGGCCATCAAATCTCAAGCGCTCATGGATTTCGTCAATGACTGGATAAAATTGCAGGCGCCGGAGGATAAACCGGATAATAGATACTGGACTATTCACTTTGATGGATCCAGGCAATTGGAGGGCTCAGGGGCTGGAGTGGTTCTTACTTCCCCTCGAGGTGACAAATTTTGTTATGTTCTCCGCTTGATGTTTCCCTATACTAACAATGCACCTGAGTATGAGGCCATGCTCCACGGTCTTCAGATGGCTAAGGAGATGAATTTAATCCGGGTACGTTGCTTCAGCGACTCTGATTTAGTGGCTCAGCAAGTGTCTGGTACTTGGGATTCTAAGGATCCACTCATGGCGGCTTATCAACGTGAGGTGGATATCATTGCTGGTCACTTCAAGGGTTACCAGGTCGAGCACATTGATCGGCGCAAGAATGAAGCGGTGGATGCTTTAAGCCGGCTCGGGTCTCAGCGTAAACCGGTGCCGCCCAATGTCTTTCTGGACGTTCTGCATAACCTGTCGGTCAAAATACCAATGAAGGAGGATCTGGCTGTTCCCAACCCGGAGGCTCAATTGGTGGCGGTTCTTCATGCTATCCCGGATTGGACGGTGCCCTACTTGGCGTATATGACCCGGGGCGAGTTACCCGAGGACGAAGTTTTGGCCAGACAGATAATCCGGCGGTCCAAGTCCATGACTATTGTCAATGGCGAGTTACATCACTGCAGTGTCTCAGGGGTGTTTCAGCGCTGCGTTTCTCCTGCAGAAGGCTGTGAGATTTTGCTTGAAATCCACGAAGGGGATTGCGGTCATAATGCCGGTTCAAAATCCCTTGTGGCTAAGGCTGTCCTACACAGTTTTTACTGGCTAATAGCTCATGCAGTTGTTGAGGATTTGGTCAGGAAGTGTGACGGTTGTTAGAAGTTTTCATGCCGGGCCCATGTTTCGGCTCAGGAATTGAGGATGATTCCAATTACCTGGACATTTGCAACTTGGGTGCTTGATATGGTTTGGCCCTTTAAGAGGTCGAAGGAAAAGAAGACCCACCTTCTGGTGGCGGTTGATAAATTCACCAAGTGGGTAGAGGTAGAGCCAGTCAGCAAGTGTGATGCAGCCACGGCGGTTCAATTAATGAAAAAGGTGAGTTTCCGCTTTGGTTTTCCACACATCATTATAACAGATAATGGCACGAATCTCTCCAAGGGCACCATGGAAGAGTTCTTTCAATGTGAGCACATCCGACTTGATGTGTCATCAGTGGCTCACCCCTAGTCTAATGGTCAAGCTGAGAGAGCTAATCAAGAAATACTGAAGGGCATCAAGCCCTGGCTTATGGTCCCTTTGCAGAGGACGCCGAGTTGTTGGGTGGAAGAATTTCCTTCCATATTATGGAGAATTAATACCACCCCCAATAGATCTACGGGTTATACACCCTTCTTCATGGTTTATGGAGCAGAAGCAGTTCAACCAAGTGATATTCACCATGACTCACCCCGAGTGGCAGCTTATGTTGAAGCAGACAATGAAAGAGCACGCCAAGATGCATTGGACCTGTTAGATGAGAAAATGGACATAGAGGCAGCTCCTTCGGTGATTTATCAGCAAGACCTGCGGCGTTATCATAGCCGCCGGGTTAAAACCAGAGCTTTTTAGGAAGGCGACTTAGTGCTCCATCTTATCCAGGATCAGACTGATATGCACAAGTTATCCCCACCTTGGGAATGACCCTTTGTGGTCAGCAAGAATCTGAACAACGGGTGATACTACCTTATCGATGTTCGAGAGCACAAAGACTCACGCAAGTCGGAGGAGGAGACCCGCCAGCCATGGAATATTGCTCATCTTCAGCCTTACTATACCTGAGCCATAGGCTCCTATTATGTACATATTTTTCACAATGTATATATTATGATCAATATAATAAACCGGCATCCTTGCTAAAGCGGGGCCTCTACCGTTCTTAAAATTATTTCTTGGTTACATGGGGGCTTTTGCTTATAAAGCGGAGTTATATTTGTCCATTGATCCGGAAAAAGAAGGAAAAAGAGCACATCTCAAATATAAGCTTGGGGGATTAATACCCAACATCATAAGGAGCCAAAGAGAGTTTATTGCAAAAACACAACTCAAACATAGGCGTCCACCGAGCACAGCTAAAAATATTGCTTAGGGGATCTTTGCTTCTACAAGAACAAACAATCTACGCCTTGTAATAGGCTATAAAAGCCAGGCTTGGAAGCCAGGTGTATTCACCTAAAACCCCGGGTTAACCTTCCTTCATCAAGTAAGTCACTCCGCCAAGGTAATCCTGGTATGACCCGCCGAACGTTTGGCAAGTCAATCTTATACAGACCCTGAACTTGTCAAAGTTAAAATGACGATTGGTTAATGTGAGGTCCATTTTAAAAGGCTTTGTAAAATGGTTTAACTCGGTGGCCTGGCAGCCCATGAAAAGCCTCACCTTTGTTGCATATTTTCTTCGCAAAGATTTTCTTTTCAATGTTTTTTCGATGAGACTTATATTCAATCCAGTACTTACTAACCCAGTTTGGCTTTTCAGTTGCCAAGTACAAACATACATGATGACCGGTGTCAATTGACCCGGCTTGGCTTTCAACTATAAGTTGTTAGTACACGATCATTTCTAACCCGGCATTTGTTAACCCGGTCTGGCTTTGACTATAAGTCGCCAGTATGATCATCCGGTGTTTATTATAACCCGGTATAACTTCATTATAAACCAACAAAGCATGGTGGGAGTTATCAGCACTCAAGATTTGGGTTATCGCCCTTACTACAATTAAGTTGATAAATCAACAATGTGATTCAATGTAACAGGTATGATGTATTTCATATTGAATTACTTTTGAGAATACAACCTTGGTTATAAACCCTGGTTTTATAATTGGGTGTTATGACCCGTCCGTCGGTAAGCCGCCAGGACAATTTCAGTTTCTTATATGCAGAAACAGAATTGCATAAAACTGCTATGGATCATAAGCAGACAATGCATATCCTGACAGATTAACAGTATCAGGCAAAGTGACTATGCACGATGGCATAGCAGACCAAGTGTTTAAACTAGCCTATTACAAGGCAGCAGACGCCCAAAAGAATAATTGTTTATCACCGATATCTCGGTATGCCGAATCTAAACCGGCCTCCAGATTATGATGCTTCCTCAGCCTGATTTGAAGGTGGTGGATCATCCTACGCCGGTTCACCCTCCGCCTCTCCACCCAGTGGCTGGAAGTCAATGGTTGCCCAGTCAATACCAGTTAAAGCTCAGAAGACAGCTTCATCGCTTATAAGATCGGACGGTTCAACATCAGGGGCGTAGGTATGCTTATGGATTGGCGGGATAAGATTTTGCACATCATATACAAAGGCATTAGCCGGTTTGTTGTCTGCGTCATAAATCGACCGATGGAAAGACAGATCAGTCTCTTGAGCCAGTTTACTTGCAAGAGGACGCATTTCCTTCGTCAAATCCTTGAGGTCGTCATTGTCAAAAACTGACCCATCCTCTTTTTGGCTGGGATAGACGTTTCCAATGTCTTCCGGATCAAGATCAGATACCCAGGCCTTGGCCCGAGTCAGTGCAGACAGAGAACCGGCCCTTGCAGCAGATTTTTTCAATTCCTCAAGCTGGGCAGGTGTCATCGATAATTTTGCCAATGTTTCCTTGATTAAAGTTGGTGGCGGTTTATTGTATGCAGATGACCCATTCAACGCTGGTATATAACTGCTCTATCAATGTATAGGCAGCCTTTAGTTTTGTTGCGCATATCTGATCCAAGATGAGTAACATGGCTACCTGCAATGGTGAACAAATTATTATTAAACCAGCAGTTTCAAATATGTTTATTTACAGCTTATGAAGAGGGTATTTACCGAAGACAGCAGAGGGCATGGCATTGATTTGCCGCTTCAAGCCAGTCAATTCCTCTCTCACTGGATTAAGGGCTGCATCAGCATCTTCAGCCCGCTTTAGCAAAGTTGCTCTTTCAGTTTCCCAGGCTGCCCGTTCACATTTAAAGCCATCCTTCAGTTGTTCCATGGCTGTTAAAACGTCGGTCATCTCTTCCTTAGCCTTGGGTGTTTCTGCTTGCTGCGACTTCATATTTTCTTGAAGGTCGGGATATGAGATTCCTTCTTGTTCAGGTCAGCCCGCAACAGATAGTTAATGAGTTGGTATTGCATCTTTGAAGTCCCAAGCACATAACAAGTTATACACTTGGTACTTGGGGGCTAATGCGGATTGCTTTTTATCAACTGACATTTTAAGTCCCAAGCATACAACAAGTTATATACTTGGCACTTGGAGGCTAATGTATATCGAACCTTCATGACAGGAAAGGTACCAGTTCATCCTAAAGTTATAAACCTGCCCTTAGGGGCTATGCAAGGAAAAATTCAATATTATTCTACTACAGGTCCCGGTTCACATCAATTTTATGAACCGGCCCTTGGGTGCTACTGGAGTTGATATTCTAAGCCAGTTATAAGGAAAGAAAATTCATGCAAAAGAGAGTGATATTTACCTCATACCGTTCCTTCATCAAGCCCACTAAACCGGCTTCTCAATCGCGGCTTGTGTTTAGGCGGTTTAAATATCCAGAATGGATGTCTTGGGCACTGAGATGAGCATAGCTTGGTAAATCTGTTTTCCACTTGCCCTTATCCATAGCAAAAAATTCTTCCTTGGCAGTATGGTTTGATAAAGCGACAGGGTTGCCAAGAGAGGTAAACCTAGTGCCAGTAACAACAACATCGTCATCAGTAGTTTTTGTCGGGCTTGGCGGTTTATCAGTTGTTCTTGTTGGACTTGGTTGATCAGCAGCCGGGCTTGGCAGATCAGTAGACTGGCTCGTCAGATTTATATCTGCCGGTTCAACAAAAGTGTCCTAAACCTGAGGTACCGGATCATCTAGGATGGTATCAGCATTTGGCTCAAAGGTCTATAGGGTCGCCTCCGGTCAAGTGACCGGATTATCATCGGTCAGTTTATTCAGCTTGGCTTTCTTGCTAAGTCTAGCTTTGGCACTAAAAAGAACAGACGCAAAAGTTAGTACAATAAACCAATACAAGGCATAAAGGGTTAAGTGTAATATGCTTACCCAGGAACAGTCTTGAGGGGAGGGATTTGTGTGGCCGATGAATCACCGGAGGATGAATGGGAGGTTCCCTGATAATTTGAATCTGACGGATTAAGAGGATATCGGAAATAACCCACCCTGGGATAAAGTGTATCAGAAGTACAAGAGACCTCTTGACGGTGTTTGAGAGCCGGAGAGTTCGGTAAACCAGAGGAAGTAACCACTTGGCCACTTTGCCGGATTGTGTGGCGTGCTTCATGCTGTTGTGTCTTCAAAAGAAAGTGCGGATCCGAATAAGCAAGAGGGCGTGAAAAATTTACTTTCCAGACTGCTAGATGGATTTTTGGTACTGGCACATGATCTGAGTCGGAAGATAGAACAATGACATCTGCATCACCAGCGCGGCTAGCTTCCGCATCATCCTGATAATAATCATTGTCAATGAGGTGTATGAAAAAAGAACCAAGAGAGTCAAGTTCTACCTCTGACTCCAGGTCATCGAGCTCTTCATCATTGGGTAGGTCAGAGGCCTCGGCGGTTCTCTTCTTCGCGGGTTTCTTTGTAACCTTGGTCTTGGTGCGAGGCGCTCTCACCGGTTTATCCTGCGGCTTCGCCGATTTATCCTGCGATTTCCTCTTCCAGAACGGATCATCACCCTGCACAGATGGATAACAAATTATAAAGGAATTTTTAAGAGGGGACAGATTCAGACAAAAATAAGGCAATTCTTACAACTGGCGGTTTGTTGGAAGTACAGAAGGGACTGAGCCCTACTTTGCTGCATACAGCCACCGGTTCATCAAGCATTTTCTTGATAGATTCGGTGACCTCATCATCAGTGAGCTGGATGTCAATATGATGCTGAGGGTCTTTCAAATCCCATGTGTATTCACACATTAAACCGGGGCGCCAGCTTAAAGGCATAATGCTCCAAGAAACCCAGCACCGAACGAAGTCAATGCCTGTCAGACCGTTTGCAACAAAAGCTCTGAGTTTTGATAGCTGAGGGGCATATTTTGATCGTTCCTTGGCAGTCAGTCGCTGAGGAACTGGATGCTCTCTGGTAAGCCGGTGTGCACGGTAACCCAGCAGAGGGTTCTCATCAGGTGGAGATGTATCACGGCCTCTGTTGGAAAAGGCAGTGCCTAGGAGGCGCTTAGGCACGCCTAGGCGCTAGGTAATAGCCAAACGCATCGCCTAGGGCATAACTGGGGATCTAGACATGGGAAGTAAGGAATTTACTACCCAAGAAAGAAATCATGCCACATACTACACAGATATGCCAAACGGGTTATATTCCAATGGCAGTAGATAGTAATTAACTTATTTATATGCCCTAAACTAATATCAAGACCCGTATAATAAGCATTAAAACACTACGAGTAAAAACTATATTACCGCCTAGGTTGCACCTAGGGCGCTTAGGCATAGCCTAGGCACAAGCCAAAGGCCAACCGCCTCACTTACGCCTACCGCTTTTTCCAACCTTGATTCACGACAGTAAAACCAAATCTGATTCTAGTCCTTGGGATGACTATGATGCTTCGCATGAGGGAAGATGACATCTTTTCTCTTCTGGATTGAAACCCCGCCGAGCTCAGCGTTAGGTCCATCTGTGAACTCGGTACGATGGTTCTAATAGAAGTAAGCTCTAAACAGCTCAACTGTGGGTTCTTCTTGCAGATAAGCCTCACAGAAAACTTGAAAGTTGCAAATATTGGACCTCGAGTTAGGCCCAATATCTTGAGGGTGGATCTGGAAGCTGGCAAGAATGTCATGAAAGAACTTTGAACCGGGCGGGCTAAACCCTCGACCCAGATGGTCAGCAAAAACAACCACCTCTCCATCCTTGGGCTCAGGAGGATTTTCTGGACCGGGAACTCTCTAGTGTATGACTTCTCTCTTTGCTAAAACACCAGTGGCAACAAACCCAGCTAACTGTTCTTCAGTAACAAGGGAAGGAACCCAACTGCAAGCATAGAACTATTTGGCCATTTCAATGACAAGCTGGAAAAGAGGATCAATGCCGGTTTAAGATTTATGACTGACATACATAAACTGGCGTAATCACGAAGGGAGAAGATATTGAAACATATGTACATGATAAACCGGATTCTGACATTAAGGTTGAGTTGGCGGTTTAAAAGAGGGCTAATGGTACCTGGCGTGTCATCATTTTCTAAAGGTTAAACCGCCTATACTAGTGTGGAAAGTTACAGATCTGAAAAATTGCTAAGTATTGCACAAACATGTTTTACAGGTTGGTGTTATAATACTGGATCTACCGCAGTACAAAAAAGGTTCCAAAACCCTAAGTGGTGGCAGTGGAACAGCAAGGGTCCAGATGGGATTGTTTCACTAAAAAATAGATGTCGTAATGAGAAAGATGGATTATGGTTGCAGCCGCACAGGGATAATGCCAAGTTTTATGGAATACTCGTGTGACAGCAAGGTACAAGTGAAGAACATGGACGAACACCGACGAACACCGAAGAACACCAAAACCCTAGCAGTAGATCTGAGGTGAAAAGAAGGATGACTTACCGAGGTGAGGGAGCAGCGGAGAGGTGCCGCGTTTCTCTGGTCAAATCAGGTTGATGCAGCGGCCGTTGTTGGGGCAGAGACGAAGGTCGACGATGGTGGCTGTGCTCAAGCACTGAGGCAACGCGAGGTGGAAGAAAGATGACGAGGCAAAGAGGCACGAAAGGTGAAAAGAGAAAATGACCCCTGGTCCTATTTATAAAGCAAAGCGATAAGTGATAGGCACAAGAATCGAGGAGCCCAAAAAATGGATAAGTGATAGAACCGTTGCCTCGATTTTCGGAGGCTCATTAATAAAAGGGATGTATTTACAGGTTTTAATAAGCAGGTTACGTCATGGCGGTTTATGACAATCTTAAAAGATGATGTCATGGAGGTTTATGAGGTTCACATGAAGATGTTCAAAAGAAAATTTTCTTTAATTATTGAAGATTGACATGAACATGTTCAAATCTATCTAGGGCCTAATGTTGGGGATATAACTACTGAGTGTAAACCGCCCAGGAGGGGCCGGGTTATACTCATACGGGGTCATCCGTATTGAAACCCATGAAGACAAGGAGTATGCTGCTTTACTACAGAGACTTAAAGGCCCAGAGCCCAAAGGCGGATTAGGGCCCAAAGAAAAAACCGCCATGAGATATGTAACTTGTATTGTAAGATAGGAAAAGGTAGAAACCGAGCCGGACATGTGTATGAGCCGGCCTCGGGATTCTGTAAACCGCCGGGGTCAACCTGTGTATATAAAGGGATGATCCAGCGGAGGTTCAGGGACAAGAAATAACAACTCGAGACCCCATCAATTCCACCACAACTGGATCGTAGGCTTTTACCTTCACCGCAAGGGGCCGAACCAGTATAAACTCCCCGTGTCCTTTGTCTGGTTTAACCCCTTTAAGCTAATCTCGTTGCGATGGGTCCACGACTAAGTCCTCAAACTAGGACATCTGACGTGATAATTCCACGACAAGACCAGTTTGTTATTTTCCTTTCTGACAACAGGGAGATCCACATTCCGCCTATTACTCACCTCATTGCTACCATCAAAGAAAGGGAAGAGGGATCGTGAGCACCGAAGCTGAATATAGTATACATCCGGGTCTCTAGCCCAGAGATGGACACCCGTCAAGACAAGAGTTCAAACTCAGCCTATAATACAGGACCTGACCTTTAGTCGGCCCAACCACATGCAGGCATACGTCCGAACACTGTGTGGTCAAATTCAGACATAGCCCAGGGATGGCTCCCCACCACCGACGCTCCGGACTCACATCAGACGGGAGTGCTAAAAATTCTCCCACCTACCTCCCATGCAAAATATTGTCCGAATGCGGGAAGACCGGACGTATGGGACCGGATGTACGTCAAGCAGCAGACCAAAGAAACAGTCCATCATTACTGGGCTAGATTTCTCCTGGTCAAAAACAACATAATGGACTAACATGACGAAGAAATAATTTAAGCCTTTCGGTTCAACTGCCGGGATGCAGGGATCTTAAATGCCCTCACCCGCTGCCGCATGCAAAACCTCACCAAATTATCGGACATGGTACGCAAGTACTACGCCATGGAAAGCACCTGGAGGTTACAGCAAATGCGTAAGTAGTCAGTCCTTCCTCCACAACCCAGGACAACCCAAGCAAAACGGGCATATGCGAGATGGTCGCCCAAGCACGAGTTTGCCGAACAGGAAAATAGACATAGAAAGTTCCTGGATGAATTGCTGGATAAACCATGCCCTATACACTCGGCCCTGCTTAACAGAAATATGAATCACGGGCTTTGAGCTTGTTCGGTGGTGAGGCAGGTGGCCAAAAGTGGTGAAAATGTCCTCGGTCACACACCTCCTGATAGATGATCAACAACGCCCCCCACGACGACGACATCCTGACAGTTTACGGGACGTGCTCCTCAAACAATCAAAGGAAAAGGGCTCTTCAAGAGCTCTACCAAGTCTACCAGGTGACCGCCCCATAGCCGTGGCTGGACACACCCATCACCTTCGATCAAAAGGATGAGCCAAGGTCCCGCCCCACCCACGCACCTGCTGCAATAGAACTTGAGCCCATAGTCATGGCTTCAGACTAACTAAAGTACTAATGGACATGGGAAGCGGCCTGAACCTCATTTATGAGGACACGCTCGACAAAATGCAGCTCAAAAGATCCTGCATCTATCACTGTCATGCCATATTCTGAGGAATTATACTTGACAGGGACACACATTGTTCTGGATGCATAACCTTGAACGTAGTGTTCGGTACTCCACAACAGATCTGAACCCTTGTTATTCCACATTGTGCCCTTCCATAGCGGATACCACGCCCTCTTGGGACGTGAGGCCTTTGCAAGATTCCAGGCCATACTGCATTACGGATACATGAAGCTCAAGATGCCAGGGCCTAATGGCGTAATCTCGCTCGCCAGCGATTCGAACACAACCCTCCGAGCTGAAAATAAGACCTTATAGCTTGCCCTGGCAGCACTATCTAAGGGCCTTGTAGCCAAAGAATTAACAATGATCCCCACTACAGTTAACAAGGACAACGTGGTCCTTCATAAAAGGACAAAATCCAGGTCATTTAAAGCAGCTGACGAGATAGGAAAATTCCAAGTGCACCTGACAACGTCCTTCGGAGAAGAGCGGGACCCTGTAGTTGACGAAGCACTGTGCGTGTTTTTACGCGAAAACTGGAACATATTCGCCTGGCACCTTCAAATATGCCAGGAATCGCGCGGAGGGTGGGAAGGAATAGCTTGCACATCATAAAAGGCTTCAAGACAGTCAAACAGATACTGCATCGATTCTCCAAACCCAAACGACAGGCTATGGGCGAAAAATTAGCCAAGCTATTGGAGGATGGATTCATCCATGAAATTGAGCATCCTGAGTGCCTAGCAAATCTGGTCATGGTACCCAAGAAGGACATGTCCTGGCGGCTCTGCATTGACTTCAAGGACCTAAACAAGGCCTACCCCAAGGATCCCTTCCCCTTACCTCGCCTAGATCAGATCATCGACGCCACTGCCGGACACGACTCACCACGCTTTGATACATCTCCAACGTGTCTATAATTTTTGATTGTTCCATGCTGTAATATTATCATTCTTGGATATTTTACAATCATTTTATATCATTTTTGGTACTAACCTATTGACATAGTGCCTAGTGCCAGTTGTTGTTTTCTGCTTGTTTTTTACATCACAGGAAATCAATACCAAACGGAGTCCAAACGCAGCGAAACTTTTTGTTGATTTTTCTGGGACAAAAGACAAAAGATGGGCCTAAGAAGTACCAGAGGGGTGCCCCGAGGGGGGCACAACCCACTAGGGCGTTCCTGGGGGCCCAGGCGTGCCCAGGTGGGTCACGCCCACCTCGGTGGCCTCCCGCACCGCACCTAGGGGAGTCAACGAAAGTTCCAGCTGCCGCAAGTTCCAGAACCACCAGATCCAATCTAAAAACCATCACATAGAGGTTCATCCTCCTCATTGGTGCCTCTCCGATGATGCGTGAGTAGTAGTTCATTGTAGACCAACGGGTCCGTAGTTAGTAGCTAGATGGCTTCCTCTCTCATGTTTGATTCTCAATACAATGGTCTCTTGGAGATCCATATGATGTAACTCTTTTTGCGGTGTGTTTGTTAGGATCCGATGAACATTGAGTTTATGATCACATCTATGTTTTTATCCATGAAAGTTATCTTTAATCTCTTATATGCATGATTGCTTATATCCTTGTATTTCTTCTCCCATATTTGGGTTTTGTTTGGCTAACTTGATCTATTTATCTTGCAATGAGAAGAGGTGCTTTGCGATGGTTTCGATCTTACTGTGCTTGATCCCAGTGATAGAAGGGGAACCGACACGTATGTATCGTTGCTATTAAGGATAAAAAGATGTGGTCTATTTTTACATAAATAGATCTTCTCTACGTCATGTCATCGTTCTTATTACAATACTCCATTTTTCCATGAACTTAATACACTAGATGCATGTTGGATAGCGGTCGACGTGTGGAGTAATAGTAGTAGATGTAGGCAGGAGTCGGTCTACTAATCTTGGACGTGATGCCTATATAATGATCATTGCCTCGATATCGTCATGAGTATTTGAAATTCTATCAATTTCCCAAGCGTAATTTGTTTATCCACTGTTTGCTATTTTCCTCGAGAGAAGACACTAGTGAAACCTACGACCCTCGGGTCTCTTCTTTAATATATTTGCCTTCGCGATCTATTATCATTTTCTTTTATTTTCAAATCTATTAATCCAAAATTAAAAAATACCTTGCTGCAATTTTTAGTTATTTATTTTATCTCGCGTTCCCACGAGATCTATTTATCCAATCTACTACAATTTTACCTATCTTTTTACCCGTGAGGGATTGACAACCCCTCTCTTACGTCGGGTTGCAAGTATTTGTTCTTTGCGTGCAGGAGTTGTTTACGTGGTGTTGCTTGGTTCTCCTACTGGTTTGATAACCTTGGTCTCATCACTGAGGGAAATACCTACCGTTCTCGTGTTGCATCATCCCTTCCTCTTTGGGGAAATAGCTACGTAGTCTATGCAAACATCAAAATGAATTTCTGGTGCCATTGCTGGGGATACATCATCAACATCAACCATGTTCCTAATCACAAATCTCATCTCCTTGCAATTTACATTATTTGCCATTTTCCACTCGTGTTCGTCTCCCCCAATTCAGAAAAAAATGCCATTTTATTCGCCCTCCTTTTTCGTTTGCCATTTTCTCGTCAGATCTATCTTTCTGCTTTCAATCATGAGTGATTTTTGTATAGAAATAGATGATGGCCTAACCCTTAAAACAGAGCGTACAGGTAATGTGGATGCCAAAACTTTTGTCTTGGTGCAAGGGAATTTTATGGGAAAAGAACATATCCAAGAATTATTCGATTGTGTTGGAAATTGAAGTCTCGCTCTACTATACTTCAAAATACTAAATCTTATGCGGAAGCTATTTCAGCACTAGTTCTGAAACTTGATAATAAATTTATTCGTACACATCCTAATTTGCAAAGATTGTTCACTCTTGTTCTCATGAATGAATTTGACTACATAATACGGGAAACTAGGGAAATCTTTGATTTTATGGTATGAATCGTGAAAAACCCATGATTGATGAAATTATTTATAAGAGTGATTACGCATTGAGATATTTGGTTGGGAATAATCAAAATCCTTGATGTGAATCTTAAAAAGAAAGTCCCTGTGTTAGACATGATCCACCAAGTTTTCAATGATGTTAATCAACACTATTCTTGGATTGCTGCCGGAAATCAAAGGGGTTATGATGATACGCAACGTGATAGTGCTATGGTTTCATGGATAATTCGTTTTTTATTTTATTTGTAAGATCCACTGACAAAAATACCCCCAAGGAAAAAACGAGAAAAATGACAACACTTAGATCCTTCGCATTATGCCTAGCTAGGGGCGTGAAATGATAGCGCTCGTTGGGAGGAAACCCATCTCGTACCTTTTTGCTTTTTGATTTTCTTGTTGTTTTTAATAAAATACCCAATTATGTCTGTGATTAGATGTGTTTTTGTGGTTTATATTAGTGTTTGTGCTAAACAAGGCCTTTGGGATGATTGGGTGATAGTTGATTTGATCTTGCTGAAAAATTGAAACTATTGCGCTCACGAAAATATTTCCCATTTTTAACAGAAGAGTGCTTTTGAGTTGATTCTTTTTGCATAAGATTAATACAAAAATTGCCAATGTTTTCTGATTTGTTTAGAATTTTTGGAGTTACACAAGTATTCGAAATTTCCAGATTTTTACAGACTGTTCTGTTTTTACAGATTATGTTTTCTTTCCGTTTTGTGCTTTATTTGATGATTCTATCGTTTTCTTTGAAGAGTTTTTTCCATAGAAAAGTTGGAATACAGTAGATATAATGCAAAAATAAAATATGAATGGGTTTGAAACAGTACTTATAGTAGTGGTTTGCTTTCTTATACTAGCGGTTCTCACGAAGGTTTTGTTGAGTTTTGTGTGATTGAAGCTTTGAAGTTTTGGGTGATATTACGATGGATGAAGGAATAAGGATTAGCAAAAGGCTAAGCTTGGGGATGCCCAAGGCACCCCCAGATAATATTTGAGAACTATCAAGCAACTAAGTTTGGGCATGCCCCCGAGTGGCATTCCCTCTTGCTTCTAACGACCAATGGTATTTTACTTGGAGCTATATTTTTATTCGTCACATATTATGAGTTTTGCTTGGAGCTTATTGTATGATATGAGTTTTTTCTTGTTTTGCTTTTTATTTTAAGTCTTGAAACCTTCTTGGACACACCTTTTTGAGAGAGCCAAAAAAACTATGCTATGTTTGCTCCTATGCTTCACTTAAATTTTTAGAGCCATGGAATTTCTCTAGTGCTTCACTTATATCTTTTTGAGCACGGTGTGATTTGTTATTTTTGAAGAAATTCTCTCATGCTTCACTTAGATTATTTTGAGAGAAAGAAGTATTATGCTCATGTTCTTCACTTATATTTGTTTGAGATTATTAAAAGCAACATCTGAAACTAGTCCCAAAGTGATAGATATCCAAGGAGGATATAATAAAAACGTTCATGAAGATCATTGGACAAAATAAAGTTTGTTCTATGTAATGGTTTTGAGATATGCCCATATGATATGTGAATAATGTTTATGAGTAATTATGCTTTAGTAAGAATATTTGTGTTAAGGTTTGTGATTCCCCATGCAAGCACGAAAGTCAATGGTTATGAAATGAAAATTACATTCTACTTGTGGTGCATTATTCGATGTTAGTTATGCTTACTGCTCGCTTATGATATTTTTTGTTTCTTGGTTGGACGCTTCTCAATCTTTTTGCTAGCCTTCATTTGCACTAAGTATGATCATTTCTTGTGCACCAAAAATCCTTTAAACCAGTTTTGCCATATGAGTCCACTATACCTACCTATATGTTGTATTTCTGTGCCACTCTAAGCAAATTTGTATGTGTCATCTCTAATTTTCAAAATAAATTTCTCTTTTATGTGCTTGTACCGCTCGCGAGGTGGTGAGGGGTGGCCGATATTTTCCATGCTAGATGTGTTATTCTCATGATGAGTGTTTATTCACTTGTCATTCCACGTGAGTACGGCAAAGGTATTAGGTATGCCCAGTTCCGAAATGAAAAATGAATTTACTTTATGCTGTCAATTAATAAATTTGTTGGAAAGTGTTGGTATGGAGGGCACCCGTGGATACGGTTAGCCATGGAAAGTGGAAGTATGGTGGAAAAAGGAATAAACTTTATTTTCTGTTTGGGAACCTCCTATGATGTATCTAGCATGGAAAGTGTTGGGAACTCTAAGTCGTTTTCATTGGTGGGAAAAATATGCCTCCCAAAATCTTTTTATCTCTCAATTTTTCTTTGAGCTCTAGCACCTCTACAAATCCCTAGTTCTCTCGGCAAAGGGCCTTTCTTTTATTTTGTGAATTTTTTCTTTTTTTACTTGAGTCTCCATCTTCTCTTATAAAGCACCAACTAAGGGGAACTATGATCATACTTGAGCATTGGGTATAGCTAGTATTCGAGTGTGTTTCATGAATGGATCAATGATTGAGCATAATGGGCTAGGTATAACTTGCTTTAGTGTTGATATTTTGAAAGACATGGTTGCTTGTTGATATGCTTGAGTATTAAAGTTTTCATGTCAAAACTAGACTATTGCTTTCAACCATATGAAAGTCAAGATGTCCATTCTACAAAGAAAAGAATGTCTAAAGAACATGTTAGGCAACATTCCACGTCAAAAAAATTGTTTTTATCATTTACCTACTCGAGGACGATCAGGAATTAAGCTTGGGGCTGCTGATACGTCTCGAACGTATCTGTAAATATTTATTGTTCCATGCTATTATATTATCATTCATGGAAGTTTTACAATCATTGTATAATATTTTTTGTTACTAACCTATTGACATAGTGCCAAGTGTTAGCTGTTGTTTTCTGCTTGTTTTTTACATCACAGGAAATCAATACCAAACAGAGTCCAAATACAGCAAAACTTTTTGTGGATTTTTTGGACCAGAAGACACAAGATGGGCCGAAGAAGTACCGAAGGGGTGCCCCAAGAGGGGCACAACCCACCAGGGTGAGTTTGGGGGCCCAGGCGCGCCCAGGTGGGTATGCCCACCTCGGCGGCCTCCCGCACCGCCTCTTTGCTCTATAAATACCCCCAACATTCCAGAAACCCTAGGGGAGTCGACGAAAATCAATTCCAACCACTGCAAGTTCCAGAACCACCAGATCCAATCTAAACACCATCATCGAGGGGTTCATCATCCTCATTGGTGCCTCTTCGATGATGCGTGAGTAGTTCATTGTAGACCTATGGGTTTGTAGTTAGTAGCTAGATGGCTTCCTCTTTCTCGTTTGATTCTCAATACAATGGTCTCTTGAAGATCCATATGATGTAACTCTTTTTGTGGTGTTTTTGTCGGGTTCTGATGAACTTTGAGTTTATGATTAGATCTATGTTTTTATTCATGAAAGATATTTGAATCTTCTTTGATCTCTTATATACATGGTTGTCTATAGCCTCGTATTTCTTCTCCCATATTTGGGTTTTGTTTGGCTAACTTGATCTATTTATATTGCAATGTGATGAGGTGCTTTGTGATGGGTTCGATCTTATGGTGCTTGATCCCTTGAGAGAAGTGCAAACGACACGTATGTATCATTGCTATTAAGGATAACAAAGATGGGGTCTATTTCTACATAAGTAGATACTGTCTACATAATGTCATCATTCTAATTGCATTACTCTGTTTTCCATGAACTTAATATACTAGATGCATGCTGGATAGCGGTCGATGTGTGGAGTAATAGTAGTAGATGCACGCAGGAGTCGGTCTACTAATCTTGGACATGATGCCTATATAATAATAACTGCCTGGGTATTGTCATGAGTATTTGAAGTTCTATCAATTGATAAGAGTATTTTGTTTATCCACCGTTTGCTATTTTTCTCGAGAGAAGCCACTAGTGCTACCTACGGCCCCTAGGTCTCTTCTTTAATATATTTGCGTTTGCGATATATTTTCATTTGCTTTTATTTTCAGATCTATTAATCCAAAAATACAAAAAATACCTTGCTGCAATTTTTAGTAATTTATTTTATCTGGCGTTTCCGCGAGCTATATTTATCCAATCTACTACAATTTTACCAATCTTTTTACCCATGACACTACTGGAATTCACTTCTTTGTCGTCTGCCACTTCTTTGCCGTCAGCTAGCTGACGGCAAAGAGCTTCTTTGCCGTCAGTTTCCCCAAAATAGACGGCAAAGAAATAGCTGATGGCACAAGTTATTTTGCCATCACCCCGTACTTTGCCGTCATCTTGCGGACGGCAAAGAGTTCTTTGCCGTCAGCTGGCCGACGGCAAAGAACCACGTGGCAGCTACCTGTGATTCCTAGGAGTGTCATGTTTGAGCACTTTGCCGTCTGCCAGCGGACGACAAAGACCTTAGCCTCTTTGCCGTCCGCTGGCTGACGGCAAAGCACGCCGTTAACCCCTAACGGCTCTCACCCCACCTCATTGCTGTCCACAATCGTTGCTGTCTGCTGGCCACCAACGGCGGATGGCACAATCCTTTGCCGTTTGTTTCCAGGAAGCAGATGGCAAACAAGGCCTTTGCTGGCACGTGTTCGGACGGACAGTTTTCCGTCTGTTGGCGGATGACAAAGAAGATTGTCGTATGTGATCCATGCCTTTGCCGTCTGCCATGGCAGACGACAAAGAAGCTGATTCCAGTAGTGTGAGGGATTGACAACCCCTCTCTTACGTCGGGTTGCAAGTATTTGTTCTTTGTGTGCAGTAGCTGTTTATGTGGCGTTACTTGGTTCTCCTACTGGTTAGATAACCTTGGTCTCATTACTGAGGGAAATACCTACCATTGATGTGCTGCATCATCCCTTCCTCTTTGGGGAAATACCGACGTAGTTCAAGAAAACATCATACTTTCTCGACGCATACTCCAGATATCACAAAATAAAGATGAAGGAATCTAAGTAAGCTGCAACCGCGTTCTTCACCCCCTACGGGCCATTCTGCTTTAACACAATGCCTTTCGGGTTAAAGAACATGGGAGCCACATACCAACGCATGATTCAAACATGCCTTGAAAACCAATTCAACAAAACAGTCGAGGCATATGTAGACGATGTGGTCATTAAAACCAAAAAAGTTGATCAACTTGTGGATGATCTTTGCTTGACTTTTGAAAATCTACGGCCTTACGATATATGGCTCAACATGGACAAATGCGTCTTCAGAGTCCCTGTCGGCAAACTGCTCGGATTTATTGTCTCCCATAGAGGAATTGAGGCCAATTCGGCTAAAATCAAGGCCTTGTCCCAGCTAGCAATACCAACGGAACTCAAACACGTGCAGAAGCTGGCAGGTTTCGTGTCGGCTTTAAGCTTTTTCACCTCCCGCCTTTGCGAAAAGGCACTGCCTATCTTGATGCTCCTCAAAGAAGACAAAAAACTTTGAGTGGACCAATGAAGCAATGGTGGCACTAGAGGAAATTAAAACACTCCTGGCAAGCAACCCTATCCTGGGTGCACTAGGTATCAGTGAAACTGTGTTGCTGTATATATCAGCCACCAATCAAGTGGTGAGTGTTATGCTCGTCGTAGAACAAGAATCAGAGGGACACAAGTTCCAGGTTGAAAAACCAGTCTACTATGTGTCAGAGGTCCCCACACCGTGCAAATCCCGATACCCACACTACTAAAAGATAGCATATAAGGTCTTTATGGCATCCTAAAAACTGCGACATTTCTTTCAAGAGTGTTCGGTGACAGTGATATTCGAGTTACCCCTCAATTATATAATCAATAATAGGGACACCATGGGCCTTATTGCCAAATGGGCCATAGAGCTCCGTCCCTTCGAGATCGTATACAAAACTACGCCGAGTGATTAATACTCAGGTGTTGGTAGATTTTCTATCCAAATAGACTAAAGTCGAACTCCCTAGGGAATATAATGCATATGCACACTGGATTGTGTACTGCGACAACTCTAAAATGCTAGCTGGACTGGGGACTGGGGTGATCCTAATATCCCCCACAGGCAATAATATCTGGTACGTTCTACAGATCATGTACATTGATTCCTATAACAAAGCCGACTATGGGGCATTGTTGCACAGTCTTAGGATGGCAACGTCGATGGGTGTTCGACGATTAGAGGTGCGAGGAGATTTGAACCTCTCCATCTCCCAAGTCGACGGCAAATTCAATGCCGAAGACCCAAAATTTGAGAATACATAAACGTCGTACTGTGGATGTCAGCCCGATTCAAGGGTCTAGAATTCCATCATGTCTCTAGAGACAGTAACCAAGCCGCGGATGTCCTTGCCCGCATGGGTGCTAAGCGCGACCCAGTCCCTAAAAACACCTTTCTAGAAAGTCTCTTCAATCCATCTGTGGTATGGCAGGGCGGGGACAATGGCACCTCAACCAATGGGCTTTCCTAGATCGCCGCCCCATAAATCGAGCCCGAAGATATGTCATCGGGGTTCCACACTCGAAGAAACACCTTCAACCCATGAGATCATGTCCATAATTTCCCAATGGACCGAGCCCTTGCTTGCCTACCTCCCGCGACAAAAAGTCCCCGATGATCAGATGGAGGCGCGACGTATAGTATGGCGCTCTAAAGCGTATAAGGTCCATGAGGGCGAGCTCTATAGAAAGAGCACTATGGGGGTCCTTCAGAGGTGCATCTCCGAAGAGAAGGGGCAACAGGTTCTCGCTGAGATACATACCGGCATGGCCGGCCACCACGCAGCAGCTTGGGCCCTAGTTTGTATAGGCCTTCCGAGCAGGGTTCTTCTGGCCCACAGCTTGTGCGGACGCACGTACGCTTGTCCAACATTGTGTTGGGTGCCAGCTATTTGCAAATCAAAGCCAGGCCGAGTGCCAGGCACGCTTGTCCTTATTGCAAGAATTCTTCAGGTTTCTGTAGTATGGGTCCTTGTCATGCTCCTTGCTTCCTTAGATCTTGTATTGGCCCTGGATGTTGACAAGATTCTGGCAGGCAATGCCCGAATTCTTGAGCACCTTGACATCATTGGTGATGTCCACCGTAGAGAACATGTAGTGGGGGTTGTTGACAAACCTGGCCAAATGCTCGCAAGGCCTTGTGGCCAAGCAGTAGTGGTAGAGGAGGACGTGGTTGTGCACGCACATCTGGGCGACGGTGACCTCGGGACGAGACCCGACATGAGCGCGGGTGTACTCGAAGTCGAACCCAACCACCTTGTACTTCTCCTCGGCAAGCAACAACTCCATGATGTGGATGGAGTGCTCCACCTAGACTGGGTTGTTGGTGTACACCACTAAGAGTTCCGTGAACCTTCGGTGGTTGTCCACCACGGCATGCATGGTGAACTGCTGCTCGTCATCCGCAGCCGCTCGGAGCACCATTGGAGCCGCGCAGGATACCCTCTAAGAATTTGTCATGGTGGGTGTGCTCCTTGCGATGGTGGGGCGCACTCGAAAGGTTTAAGAGACACAAGGGTTAAATGGCATTCATAGCGGAGGATTCCAGTGCACGCTTGACAACACCTCACCGCACGCATTTCGTTAGACCACGCGTGTGCTTGAAGAGGTGCCAAATGTATCATCGGTGAGCCTATTCCCACACTACCGCGCATTTTACCATGCAAGCTTCCTGCCCGGCTAGTTTGGCCACGCGTCGGCTAGAAGAGGAAAAAATAATGGGTGTTTATTGGCAAAAAGCTTTGTAAAAACAAAGTGTGCGGAATGACTTTGCTCATATGTTTACCCGTGGGAGATGAGGTCGAAGTTACACAGAAGGGTGATGATGGACACTCGAGTGCCATAATTAATTCTTCTCTCTACAGGACACACGGTGGAAGAAACCAACTGTGTGCAATAATGTCGAAGATCGCAGTCGAGTTAGCTATATAGATCGTGTGCTGTGAGATCGACAAGGTAAATAGATTCGAGAATGGTTAGTAAAACCTAAGACCATTGCATATTAAGGTCAATTGTTATACCAACATACGAGTCTCATATGATTCCATTTCAACGATTGTACCACAAAAGCTCGAAATATTACAAGGTTCAAATTCTAGAGTTATATGGCCCAAATTCGAAGATACAAGGCTCAAACTGATATTAGAAATGAAATTCAGCTCATCAGCTGCAAACACTCGCGTTGATCCGCTGAACATGGATATCACAGAGGTTCAAACTAATATTACCACTTCTAAATTTGGTTTCGAAACCTCAAATTTGGCCATCCACTCAGAAGTCATGTACGGGGTTGACACGATGACTTCCGATTACTCTGTCATCTGAAGTTCCAAAATAAAATTCAGCATTTTTTGAGCCTATTCCATTCTGCTGCAGGCGCCGGCGCTGATCAACAAATCATTCATTTTTGTGAAATAAATGTCGGGCAAACCTCATTAACTTCAACACCCTTGCCCTGACAACAAAGAACCTGCCAAAGATAATCTCCGGTAAGGTCCCTCGGTAGGAGTTCAAAGTAATTTTTGAGAGATACAGATCTAGGCATTCGACATGATTGTTATATTGTATCACATTATCCACCACTGGGCCTAATCTTATTTGCAAAAGAAAAAAACATGTTAGTGCCTACATGCAGTTTTGAACACTACCACAGGCCTATTTGTTTTGTAGGATCTGTAAAAGGCACTAACATGCCATCTTCGATCTAACATGATTAAAATGGGCCATAACATGCCATCTTCGATCTTCACAATAGGGTGGAGTGGATGAAAAGTTCCCTAAGAAAACTAGTACAGATGAATCCAAAGGAGAAATGCATGTGGATTGTAACCATATGGATCAAACAACCAATATGAGGGGAACATGTATGTACTGAAATCCTTCAAAAGAATCCTTCAGGAAATGTAGTACATTGTCATTGTAAAATTGGAAAAAGGTGTAACAAATTGAACTCCCTTATGGTTAACATTTAACAGGAAAGGAACATCACCTCGATATATAGATTCTCCACGCACGGAAAGCATCTCAGGAAACTGACGACTTGCTCCAGGTTGGGGCCGATAGATTTTAGTGCCAAGACCTTAACTGTGCGCAGTTTCTGGGTCAAGCTTGTCAGAATCATTTTCTGAATGATAGACGAACAAACATCTTCAAAATTAGAAATAATGTTTATTTGTAGAAGGAGAGATGGAAGACGGTTGTTGTACCTAAACGGGTGTGGATCCAATAACCAGTTCGGAGTATTTGTTAGATGAGTAGCCCACCACTGTCAATTTCAATACAGAAATTACATTGATTCTTGTTGGACCTACTTGATAAAGTACAAGTAATCTCTCAAGTGTGGATGTGTCCTCAATGACCTTACCGTGGTACACGTCTTGTGATGTCTTCCTGCCGAACCAGCAACATAGATAAATAGTCCGAAGAGTCATGGAGGTTATGTGGAATGTACTCAACCCATTGATCGCCTGAAGATGAAGGTACTCAAGTGCAGTACAGCCACAGAGCAGGCGCTCCATGTCACCGTTTGAGAGTCAGACGACGACGAGCTCGAGGTGCTTCAGTCATGGTAGAGTAAGAGCGAGCGCGTCAGTAAGGGGGGATGGCAGTTCTTGAACTTGGTGATGTGCAGAGTGGGCACGTGGAGGAGCGCAGACGTTTGCAGCGAGCGCATATGCCCATCTTCAAAAGTGAGCTCCTCGAGCTGATCTAGGGTGGGGGATCAGAACCAGTCGTCAAGTGTAACGCCCCAGATCCGATGCGCAAGGTGTCTTCTAGTTATTTGCCGCCTTTGCCATGTCATTTTCTTGCGTGTTGCATTTTGCCAGGTCATCATCTGCATTTCATGTGCATGTTTTTTAAAACATGCATCTGTTCGGGTCCTCCCGGTTCTCTCCGTTGTCCGTTCTGAGCCCGACCACACTCGCACGCACCCGTCGCCCCTCTCAAACCTTGTTTCGTGAGCGGGATAAAAACATCTCAGAATGGGTCGAGGTTTGCCGAGTGGCCTTGGTACATCACCGGTAGACGCCCGCCAAATTTTGTTCCATTTGGAGGTCGTTTGATGCCCCAATGGTTAACCGCGTAGCCCGAAACCCCTCTCTCTTTGCAGCCCAGCCCCTCTTCACCACAGCCCATGAGCCCATCCAAACCCCCTCCATGCTCTCGGTCGTTCAATCGTGATCGTGTGGGCGAAAACCGCACCCCATTTGGACTCTCCTAGCTCCCTCTACCTATATAAACACCCCTCCCCCGAAATTCCTGGATGAAACCCTAGCAATTTCCCCTCTCCGCCGCCGGACGTGTCCGCCGGACGCGTTGCCCCGTCCAATCGGGTGGCGACACGTCAGCCCGCCGTCGTCCTCGTCCAACCGGGCATTGCCACGCATCCCGGTGCTCCGCCGCCCGCCGCCTAAGCCCGCCAGGCCCAGATCCGGGCCCGGACGCCGTGCCTCCCGTGCCCGCAGGCGCGCTGCCCCGCGCGCAGCCCCGCCGACCTCGCCGGCGCTCGCCTCCGCCGCCGCCCCGCCGGCGTGCCGCCCTGCACCAAGCGCCGGCCACCTCGCGGCCAGGCACCGGCCACCTCGCCTCCGCCGCCCGCTCACCTGACCGCGCCCTGCCACCGCCGCCCGCGGATCCAGCCAGGGTCCAAGCTCGCCGCCCCGCCCCCGCCGTTGCCTCGCCGACGTCCTTCGGTGCTGCCCCCGTCTTCTGGCCATCGTCGCCGGCCGCCTCGTCGTCAGATCCGGCGGGTGGGATGAGATCCACCCGCCCGGCCATCCAAACGCGCCCCCATCCCGCACCGGCTCATCCCGCGTCGTCTCGTCCACCTTTTCTGGTGAGGTTGATTTTTTTGCCAAGTCCCCGAAATATTTCATCTCATGTGTGCAACTTGGACCTGCCATAATTTCTCGTGTGCTACTCCGTTTTGTGCGTGTAATATATAAAAATGTTCATTGTGAGATGCTCTTCATTTCATTCGATTGTTCCATGCTTGTTTGAGTCCATCTTGATGCCGTAATCATCATTGCAAGAGTGATATATGATGTTAACTGCTGTCTGTTGACATAACTTGGTGATTTGTCTTTTTCTTTGCATTTTGTGTGTGCATACTATGAGCTTGATGTCTACATGAGTTTTCAGATCCATCATGCCATCTTTACAGTGGTGTAATCCATGTATTTTTGTGAGTCTTGTAGTGAGTGCATCAAGTTCGTGAAGTAGGGTACTTGATGTTACTGTTTTGTTAAGCTGAATCTGTTATATCATGATGCTATGTTAACCTGCTGCTACTAGTCATTCTATGCATAATCTGGAGATGTTCACTAAGGATGTTTTGTTATACATGTCATGATCTATCCATCCATGCCCCTAGTTGCATTTATAGCCTGATGTAGATCGTTGTAATCTTGCTCTCAAATTGCTAAATAATGTTGATGTCAGCCTTTTAACATTAAGTTCAGTTTTGCCATGTGTTTTGCTAGTGATCCATGCACCCTATGAACTTTCTATTGCAATGCGTAGCTTCTTAATTGTGTCTTCTTACTGTTGGTAACCTTTTCATGCTATGTTTTGCTCTATGGTGAGTTGTACAGGCTCACCAACATGCCTACTTATCGTTGTTCCTGGCATGTACTGTTATTCTGAATCTGTCATATCATTCGCCATGTTTGCATGGATGCTACCATCTTTTGTGTTGATCTTTGGAATAAGTTCAGTAAGGATGTTTTGTTCTGTGTCTTCAGTACGAGCACGCCATGACTTATTTTCCCATGATAAGTTCCTTTAGCATGTTGTTTTATAGCTTTAAACATTGCAACCTGATGTTATTTCTGCCATGTCCAGTGATTTCTGCTGTCTGTGAAAATGTTATTATTTGCAATCTTGCCATGTATTTTTGAGCATGTTATAGTGATTTCTGGAGATAGCTCAGTGTTCATGTTTTGTTATGCTTCATATGTACATCATGTCCATGTATTTTGTTTTCATTTTGAGGTCCTGTAGCATATTGTTTTGATGCTTGCTAGATGCCTAGTTGCTGTTTTGGGCAGCTTGTCCTTTAAGCTTGTATCATGTGTGTGTTGAACTGTTGCTCCGTTTTGAGTGTGCTTTATACGAAACTTGCTTAGAATTGCATATAGTTTCATATTATCATGTTGCATCCTTCTTTTGAGGTGCTTCCTTGATGTTTGGATGCCTTTTGCATCAATGTCATGTTTAACTTGTTTTGCTCATATCTTCTAGGTCGTAGCTCCGAACTAAATGAACTTTATATGTAACTTGACTAGAATTTCGTGTAGATCATCTTGGTGCATCTTAACTTGCTGTTTAACAACTTGAACATAAGGTTTATTCAGATCTGGACCAACTTCGAAATTTGCATATGAGGACTTACCGGAGTTGTTACATGTTGTTTCCAGCCTCATTTAAACTTGCTTTGATGTGTTGTTCTTGTTTGCATCATCTCTTGCCATGAGTAGCCTCATCTAGCCTTGTCATGCATCATACTTGGTTGCGCATCATGCCATGTCTATGTGTTGTGTGTTTACCTTGTTGTTTGCTTCTTTCCGGTTGTGCTCCTTCTCGTTAGTTTCTGTTTTGTTGTGATCGTGAGGATTCGTTCGTCTACGCTTGGTTCGTCTTTGCATGTTCGTCTTCTTCATGGACTCGTTCTTCTTCCTAGCGGCATTTCAGGCAAGATGATAGTCACCTTGGATCTCATTACTATCATTGCTATGCTAGTTGCTTCGTTCTATCGCTATGCTGCGCTACCTATCACTTGTTCTTCAAGCCTCCCAAATTGACATGTCAGCCTCTAACCTTTTCACCCTTCCTAGCAAAACATTGCTGGGCTATGTTACCGCTTTGCTCAGCCCCTCTTATAGCATTGTAGTTGCAGGTGAAGTCAAAGATTGCTCCATGATGGACAGGATTATGTTGGGATATCACAATATCTCTTATTTAATTAATGCATCTATATACTTGGTAAAGGTTGGACGGCTCGGCCTTATGCCTGGTGTTTTGTTCCACTCTTGCCGCCCTAGTTTCCATCATACCAGTGTTATGTTCCTTGATTTTGTGTTCCTTACGCGGTTGGGTGATTTATGGGACCCCCTTGACAGTTCGGTTTGAATAAAACTCCTCCAGCAAGGCCCAATGTCGGTGTCAAAACCGGCGGATCTCGGGTAGGGGGTCCCGAACTGTGCGTCTAGGCGGATGGCAACAGGAGACAAGGGACACGGTGTTTTTACCCAGGTTCGGGCCCTCTCGATAGAGGTAAAACCCTACTCCTTCTTGATTAATATTGATGATATGGGTAGTACAAGAGTTGATCTACCACGAGATCAGAGAGGCTAAACGCTAGAAGCTAGCCTATGGTATGATTGTTGTTCGTCCTACGGACTAAAACTCTCCGGTTTATATAGACACCGGAGAGGGCTAGGGTTACATAGAGTCAGTTACAATGGGAGGAGATCTTCATATCGAATCGCCAAGCTTGCCTTCCACGCTAAGGAAAGTCCTATCCGGACACGGGACGAAGTCTTCAATCTTGTATCTTCATAGTCCGGGAGTCTGGCCAAAGGTCATAGTCTGGCCATCCGGACACCCGCTAACCCAGGACTCCCTCAGTAGCCCCCAAACCAGGCTTCAATGACGATAAGTCCGGTGCGCAAGTTTGTCTTCGTCATTGCAAGGCGGGTTCTTCTCCAAATTCCATGTACCTGTCCAATAGTGTCCGGCTTCTAGTGCGTGCTGTGCTCCTCAGCTTCTGTGCCCAATAATTACCATCTTCCACGTGTCAAACGAATGCGAAAAGTCAGGGAGTTTTTTTCCATTTACCCCCCCCCCCGGACACATAAATGAGCCGCCCATAAAAGAGACGGGGATTTAGATCCAATTCACACCACCTTCCCTCCGCGATTATCCATCAGAGCGCTTTCGACAGAGATCCATTCCACCATGGCCGGTCGGAGCAGCTCCTCCTCTCGCCTCTCCAGCCCTCGGCCCGGAGATTGGGAGCGGTGTTGCTTCCCGCATAGCAAGCTAGTAGTGCTTGAATCCAGGGGGCTCCTCCCCCCAGCATATATGATCCCAGTTTGAGCCGGGATTGCCACCTATAGTGGCGGAGAGCAGGCGGAGAGCGTCCCCAATCCCTCCCAAGGAGAGCGGGTATGCCTAGTCCCTTATTTAATAAGAGGACTTGGATTTCCAATTCATCCATTTGTCCGAGGGCTACTGGAGTTTTACAGCCTCCAGCTACACAACCTCACGCCAGCCTCCGTACTGCATATTGCGGGCTTCGTGGCCCTCCGCGACCTGTTTTTGGGCATCGAGGCCCATTTCGCGCTTTGGAAGAGGTTGTTCTGCCTTGTGCCCCGCTCTCAGGAGGGGTCAATTTATCAAGTGGGCGGAGCCGAATTATGGCGCATCGCTGGGACCGGATATCTATCCGGAACCCCAAAGAAGGCGTTTGAGGACTGGCCTTCGGAATGGTTTTATATGGATGACGTCCCCCTGATGGACCCTGTACGGATCGGCCTCCCTGAGTTCAATAACGCTCCGTTGAAGAAACGCTTGAGCTGGCGCCCACGGAACCCTCAGAGGGAAACTGACAGGGACGTCCTTTACCTGATGAGTCGGATAAGGTTGTTGGCTCATTCCGGACTGACCATGATCGAGGTCATGGCCACATGCATTATGCGGGGGGTGCAGCCGCTTCCGTACAGAGGCCACCCCATGTGGGATTTCAATGGGGAGGACGACGCCACCCGGTGCGGTCGCAAGGGGCCAGATTCGGCTGCCACTTTGACGAAGATCATATCCGCTTTGTAGAAGGGAGAAGAAGAGGAATTCCTCCGTGTCAATCCACGGGGCGGATTCTCCATGTACAGTCTTCCAAGCTGGGTGAGAGAACAATTTCACTTGCCTACCTGTTTTAAAATTCCCATAATTGAGTACTTAGTCCAGCAATTTTAACGCAGGAGCTGCGCCAGACTGTGAAGGAGTTAAGCAGCCCTCCTCCACAACTCGAGGACCCAGAACGGTCCCACGACTTGGACTCCCAAGAGGACCCAGACTTATGTGTGGAGCTAATTGATGGGGTGTTTCACCAATTGAGTAGGGACAACACCTTAGTGGCCATTACGGCCGACTATCTCGGACTACTCCCAGCCTCAAAGGTAACCGAGACCGAAGTCCCAGTACTTTCAAGAGGATCCATCCATGCTTTATTTTAATTGTCATAAACCAATAGTGTTTCGTTTTTCAGGGAAATCCTTGAGGCGGAGGTCCGAGCCCGCGGTGGGTAGCCAACAATGGCCATTGAAGCCAAGCGGGCTAAAAAGGAGTGCGGACCGGATCGAGACTCCGGCGCAATGGTACGACGCGCATTTTTAACGCCTAGGGTTTATGCCCTTAAGTCATACTAATGCTCATGCTCTTCTCAGGAAGAAGAGCGCCTGCCAGACTATATCCACCGGCCAGGCTGCAAGGCCGGGTCCGGAAGCAGAGGCGAATACGGGGCGTGCACCGGACGTTCCTCCTACTGAGGGCGCGGGCGGGCTATCTGCCACCCATTCAGAGGTGGAGAGTGCCATGAACCACAGGTGTCGCCGGACTGTTCTTCGTGACGCATGTTTTTCCCAAGAGGCATTGGACGCCTTTAATACAGGAGATACGTACCTCTGTGTCGCTCAAAATGGTCTAACCAGAGCCACAGAGCAGTATGTGAAAGACATACGGGTGAGTAAATCTGATGGTTATATATGTCAGTAGCCCCCAAGACATGAAACCGTTAAGATAACTGATTTAAGGATCATATGTTATGCAGGATCTTACAAAAAAGAACACGCAACTATCGTAGGAGCTGGAAGAGTGCAAGGCCCAACTCGAGGCCGCACTGGATGCTTCAAAGAATGCCAAGGGGACCCCCTCAGGTAATATATGCTTCGAAAGATAATGTTGTTGTGAAGTGCGGCATGTGTGCGATTCTGACAATAACAGTGTAGATGGGGCCGGAGTGAATCCGGACAACCAGCAACTCCTGCGCCAGTTAAAGGCCAGCGAGAGCGTGCTGACGAGGGTGAGGCAAGAGAAGAACAAGCTTCAAGATGCCAATACCCAGCTGGGCGAGGAACTAAAGGATGTTCGTGCTTAGCTGTCTGATTCCGTAAAGGAGAATCGGCTACTTCGACGCGGCATTTTTAGTAAGTGCTTAAACGAATCTTCGAAAAAAGAGTTCGGCGAGGAAGTCGATTGACAGAGCTATGTCTGTAGATATGCTGACAGGTCGTCCTGCGGGGGAAATGCCCGGTTCAGCGGGGGACCTTCTTCCCGAGCTGTTGCAACTGCACGAACGAGTTCGGCAGGCGATGCAAGGCGTCGTCCAGGCTATGTGGCCATCCCTCTCCATGCCCGAAGGCCTTGGAGAGCTTGCAGAGAAGCTGGAGGGAGTGCGGCAGCGCTTTCGGTTATGGAAGATATCGGCCTGCCGTCAAGGTGTCAGGGAGGACTGGCCATGGTCAAGACTCGGTACACGAAGGCTGACCCGAACCACATTGCCGAGGTCGGCCCTGTGGGGCCTGATGGAAAGGAGATCCCTGTCAGTTTAGTTTATGGCCAGGTAGAGCTGGCTGCCAAGTATTCTCAACAGGACTGTAAATTAGACAGCCTGTTGGATGGTATTGAAAAACAATATACTGAGTCAAATTGACTATGTGATTTAAAATGACATGTAAAATGCCTTCTAGCCGGATTGTAGATCGTTTGTCATTGCGGACCTTTTCGCTTCAACCTCTGGACCTGATAGTCTGGAGTGTGTCCGAATACCCTCTCGGTTATGTAAGAACCGGGGCATGCATGGAGACCAGGCGTAGGGGTCATAAGTGCTTTAGCAGGCAAGTGCCCAACTAGTTATGTTATATTATATGGTTAGTAAGAAACATCTTCTAGGGAGAATAGTTCCATTAGGGGTTCCTTTCCCTGGGAGGCATGCCTAAAGTGCATGTCCGGACTGCGAAAAGAAAGCAGAAAAGCATCTGGGGGCAGATAAATAGAAAAAATCATCTTTTAGTTCACCGACCAAATATTCCATTAAGAACGCTAGCTTTTGGCTTCACCCAGTCTGAGGTACACGTCCGGCTGACCCGGCAGTAACAATCACAGAGGTGCTCCCTTTACCACCTAGCCGAACAAACGGGAACGTAGGCGTAAGCACAGGAGCCAGGCAACCCAGCTTGGACAAAACTTAAGTCATATCGATGCATATAATGGTGCATAAAAGGTTAATGCGGAAGTGTCACACATGTTTTGGGGATGAGGCCCGTGTATATAAGCTTCTAATAAAGAAGCCCCAGGTATAATGAGCGCGGGTAGCGCGTCAATTATGTGCGAACAATCACGCAAGCAAGCCCCTAGAGGCTTGGGAGAAAGAAGGGAGGAAGTAGGAGAGAAAAAACAGGCAGCTAAATTTAAAAAAAGGAAGGTGAGAGAGGAAGGAGACGAACACAGAGTCTGGCGCTAGGCGTAGAATCTTCGTAGGCGTGCTGCATTCCATGGGTTCGGCTCGAGTCGGTTGTCCGATGCATTTTGCAGACGGTACGCTCCACCAGTCAGGACTGGGTCGATTATGAAGGGACCCTCCCATTTGGGTTTGAGTTTGTCCTTTTTCTTGTCCGGCAGGCGTAGAACTAGTGCGCCAACATTGTAAGTTTTGGCCCGTACTTCTCTGCTTTGATATCTTCGAGCCTGCTGTTGATAGAATGCGGAACGGGCCTTCGCCGCGAGGTGAGTCATGAATTATGTCGCAGGGCAGGACTGCCTTTGTGCCGTATACCATAAAAAATGGTGTGAATCCGGTAGTGCGATTCGGCATGGTCCGCAGCCCCCAGAGTACAGAGTCAAGCTCCTCTACCCAGTGCGTGTTAGATTCCGTGAGGGATCGCACTAATCTGGGTTTGATACCGCTCATGATTAGACCGTCGGCTCGCTCGACTTGACCGTTAGCTTGTGGGTGACAGACTGAAGCGTAATCGAGCTTAATGCCCATGTTTTTGCACCAGAGTTTAACTTCATCGGCCGTAAAGTTTGTGCCATTCTCAGTAATGATGCTGTGGGGGACGCTGTAACGGTGCACAACCCCAGATATGAAGTCTATCACCAGTCCGGAGTCAACCGTCTTAACATGCTTGGCCTCTATCCATTTGGTGAATTTATCCACCATGACAAGTAGATATTTTTGCTTGTGGGTTCCTCCCTTAAGGGGTCCAACCATGTCAAGCCCCCAGAACGCAAAAGGCCAGGTGATGGGTATGGTTTGTAGGGCGGTAGGCGGCATGTGGCTTTGATTAGCGAATAATTGGCAACCGACGCATCGCTGGACTAAGTCCTGAGCGTCTGCCTGGGCCGTCGGCCAATAAAATCCGGTACGGAAGGCCTTGCTCACAAGGGCTCGGGCTGCGACGTGGTGACCGCCGAGTCCGGCGTGAATTTCCGCCAGAAGGTTCCTCCCTTCCTCTTCGGAGATACACCTTTGAAGGACTCCGGTGGTGCTTTTCTTATAAAGCTCTCCTTCATGGACTTTATAGGCTTTAGATCACCGCACTATGCAGCGTGCCTCATTTTGGTCTTCGGGGAGTTCCTGCCTAGTTAAGTAGGCTAAGAATGGTTCTGTCCACGGGGCAATTACTGCCATTATTGCGTGGGCTGAGGGTGTGACTTCATTGACGAAGTCTTCCGTTGTGTCAGGGTGTTCGGGGTCAAGTGATGCGGCCTGGTCCGGATTGTTAATTCTGGATTCCCCTTCCCACTGTACGGATGGCTTGAATAGCCTTTCCAGGAAAATGTTGGGGGGGACTGCATCGCACTTTGCGCTGATGCGTACCAGGACGTCTGCTGCCTGATTATTCTCCCGGGCTATATGGTGGAATTCCAACCCTTCGAACCGAGCTGACATATTTAGGACGGTGTTGCGCTAAGCTGCCATTTTCGGATCTTTGGCGTCAAAGTCTCTGTTTATTTGGGATATCGTGAAGTTCAAATCCCCGCGCACCTCTAGGCGTTGAATGCCCATGGAGACTGCCATCCGGAGGCCGTGTAGAAGGGCCTCGTATTCGGCTGCGTTGTTGGAGTCCGTATACATTATCTGGAGTACATATTGGACTATATCTCCTATTGTGGACATCAGGACGACGCCGGCCCCCAGGCCTGCCAGCATTTTGGAGCCGTCAAAGTACATGGTCCAGTTGGAATATGTGTCGTACTCTTTAAGGAGTTCGGCTTCAGTCCATTCAGCGACAAAGTCGGCCAAGGCTTGCGACTGGATGGCTCGTCGTGGCTTATATGTTATGTCGAAAGGGAGGATCTCAATGGCCCATTTGGCAATCCAGCCTGTTGAGTCGCGGTTGTTTATGATATCGTTAATAGGTACTTCGGAGGCTATTGTTGTCGAACACTCTTGAAAGTAGTGTCATAGCTTCCGGGATGCCATGAACACTGCGTATGCTATTTTTTGGTAATGCGGGTACCGGGACTTGCATGGAGTGACAACAGTGGACACGTAGTACACTGGTTTTTGGATAGGGAATTTCTGTCCTTCCGTTTCTCGTTCGACGACGAGGACTGCGCCTACAACTTGGTGAGTTGCCTCTATGTATAACAACATTGGTTCACCGATGTTCGGCGCGGCCAGGACAGGGTTTGTTGCCAGTATGGCTTTTATTTCTTCGAGTCCGGCCGTGGCGGCATCCGTCCACTCAAAGTGTTCGGTGCGCCGGAGGAGGCGGTAAAGGGGTAATGCCTTTTCCCCCAAGCGGGAGATGAAGCAGCTTAGAGCCGCCATGCATCCAGTCAATTTTTGTATTTTCTTGAGATCTTTTGGAATATCCAATTGTGATAGGGCTCAGATCTTGGCTGGGTTTGCTTCAATTCCTCTATCGGATACAATGAAGCCCAAGAGCTTTCCGGCTGATACGCCAAAAACGCATTTTTCCGGGTTAAGCCTAATGTCATTTGTTCGGAGGTTATCGAATGTGAGCCTCAAGTCATCTATTAGAGTTTCGACGTGTTTGGTTTTGACGACCATGTCATCCACGTACGCTTCAACCGTTTTGCCGATCTGGTTGGCCAGACATGTCTGAATCATGCGTCGATATGTTGCACCGGTGTTTTTGAGCCCGAAGGGCATTGTGTTGAAGCAGAATGGGCCGTACGGGGTGATGAATGCCATTACGGCTTGGTCTGACTCTGCCATCTTGATTTGGTGGTAGCCAGAGTATGCATCGAGGAAACACAATGAATCGTGTCCTGCAGTGCCGTCGATGATTTGATCAATGCGGGGGAGGGGGAAGGGATCCTTTTTGAAGGCCTTATTTAGGTCTTTGAAATCGATGCATAGGCGCCAGGATTTATCCTTCTTTGGTACCATCACCAGGTTTGCTAGCCAGTCCAGATGTTTTATATCTCTGATGAATCCGGCTTCCAGTAGTTTGGCTAGCTCCTCTCCCATGGCTTGTCTCTTAGGTTCGGAGAAACACCGAAGAGTCTGCTTGACGGACTTGAATCCTTTTAGGATGTTCAGGATGTGCTCAGCCAGCCTGCGTGGGATTCCTGGTATGTCTGAAGGGTGCCAGGCAAAAATATCCCAATTTTCTCGTAGGAATTCTCTGAGTGCGGCGTCTCTATCAGGGTTTAGCTGTGCCCCGATGGAGGCCGTTTTTGTAGTGTCCATTGGATGGACTTGGAACTTGACTATTTCATCTGCCGGCTTGAAGGAGGTGGACTTTGAACTTTTGTCGAGTATCACGTCATCCCTGTCCACCGTGGAGCGCAACACAGTTAGTTCCTCGGCCGACAGGGCTTCGGATAATGCCTCGAGGGCCAGTGCGGCTGTCTTGTTTTCGGCGCGGAGCGCTGTGTCCGGATCACTAGCAAGAGTGATGATTCTGTTGTGTCCGGGCATTTTGAGCTTCATGTACCCATGATGGGGTATAGCTTGAAAAATTGTGAATGCTTCTCGCCCTAACAGGGCGTGGTGCCGCTGCTGAACGGGGCTACTTGAAATGTGACCTCCTCGGATATATAATTATCCGGCGTGCCGAACACCACATCCAGTGTGATTTTCCCTGAACAGCACGCTTCCCGGCTGGGGATTATTCCTCTAAAGGTTGTGTTGCTTCGCTCAATGCGGCCCCAGTCTATTTCCATTTTTCGCAGGGTTTCCTCATAGATGAGGTTCAATCCGCTGCCACCGTCCATGAGTACCTTTGTAAGCCGGAAGCCGTCCACTATCGGACTGAGGACCAGCGCGGCTGGTGCTCGGGCTGTCCAGAATTTAGGTTCGTCATTGGCATTAAAGGTAATAGCCGTGTCACTCCATGGGTTTATTATCGCTACTTGGTAGACTTCGGTAAGGCTGCAGAGCGTTTGTTTCCATGCATTGTTTGATGCGAAAGTCTCGACGACTGTTGACACCGTACTGTCGTTTCTGGGGTGGTGCTCTGCGGATTCTGGAGTTAGAAGCTCCTCGCCACTTCTGGCCACCTGCCGGAGTATCCAGCATGCTCTAAGGCTGTGAGTTGGTGTGACTTCCTGTGTACTATGAATTTTACAGGGTCCATTGAGCCATCCCTCCAGTACGGTTCCATACCCTATAGAGGGTTTTTGTTTTTTGCTGTTTGGCTCAGGTGCCTGGCGATAATGCGCCCTTTTGTTTCGGACTGGGATTGTATTCAGGGTCGGATTGTCCCAGAATTTTGTTTCGGTTTTTCGAACACTTTCTGTCGCACAGTACTTTCGTACTACGGATGTCAAGTAGGCGAAGCGTGTAATTTCGCGGCAACTTATGGCGTTGAGGATTCCGATGTCCATGCAGTTGTTACAGAAGAATGAAATTGCATACCTCTCGCGGCAGTCCTTTATCCTGTTCCTAACCAGGAGGAATCAGGCCCAGTAATGGTGTAGTGTTTCCCCGGGCTCTTGCCGAATTTGGGATATATCCCTTGTATTTGGGTGGGCGGGTGGATTTAAATCCGGAACCTCGCTCGATCTAAGACTCAGGGGCCAAGAAATTTCCGAACTTAGAAGCTTGTTTTCTTGGACGTCATTCAATGAATCAGGCCCGCTGCCTAACTTTAGGTTCAGAGCCTGGGCGACGTCCTCCCCTCCGCGGATGTCTGGCTTGGAGGGATCAGGAATCCGGACACATCTGGTCCTTAAGATGGGCGAAGATTCGCCGCATTGTTCTTCCACCACTTCAACGTGGTGGGTGGCCTGGGGAGAGTCAATCTCTCTCTGATCGGGTTTAAGCCCAACCTGGCCGTAATCTATAGCGACTCCCAGGGCGGCGATGCGATCCAAGAGCTCGTTTAGGGAAGAGAGCTCCATCGGATCTAACTGCTCGGCAAGTTCCGAGCTGATGTGGAGATTGCTTTCGATGACCCGAGAGGTCATCGTCGGCGCGGCAGCCGAACAAGCGGTCATCAAAAAACTGTGACACCCCAAATTTTGGCCTTGTTTTAATGAATTAAAAAAAATTCCAGGAATTAAAACTTTGGATATCTGAGCTCCTTATTGATTTTTTTTAAAATCATTTCCTTCCTTGTGATGATGAGTTTTTCCCAAAGAGAAAACTTTTCAAATATGTTATTGGACTTGTTTAACCTCTCAAGAAAAACTTTCCTTTTATCAGTATAACTAATTAACTAATTTAATTGCTTGATCTTTACTTTCTTGAAAATGGTTTTTCAAGGTTAAATGGCCATATTTGAACTACAACCATTTGATAGATTCACTTAAAATTCCAACCAAAATTTGGAGATGTCATGTGATGTTTTTAAATCACTTTTGTACAAAAACATCTTTATTTTATGTAATATTTTGAGCTCTACAGCAAATTTTGTTCTCTGGTCCAGTGGGCAATTTTGCACTACAACTCCTTTAAATAATTCTTTCTAGCCTCCACCAAAATTATGGGATGATGGTAATGGCCTAAGATTCCACATCATGCAAAAACCTCGTGCTGTTCTTTGAAAAATTTGAGTGAATCAACCTCATTTTCATTCTGGACCAACTTGATGGTTTGTACAGCAACCATATTTTTGCTTGCTCTTTAACCCTTGATTATTTCTCCTACTTGTAGTCCTCCATGTTAAACCCTTAAGTCCAGGAGCATGCACCTTTTGGATCATTTTTGGTTCATGAAATAATGCTATTTATTTCCTGTCCAGAAATGTAGTTTTGCAAAACTTACACTAACAAGTTGCTGCATTTGACCAACTAACCCCACCACCCTCTTGTACATCTGAAGAGACCCCAACCTGGAAGTTTTGGCTACCCCAAGAGATGCCTAGGTGCATGTGGCATTCTATCGAGCACCCTGTAGGCATGACCAGTTTTGACATGAGTTTTGGCATTTCACTATGAGCTTGCACCTCTAATCAAACTAGCATGTCCACTAGACTCCCAGTTGCTCCTAACCTCGATCTGGTAAACCCCAACCTCACCTGCGACCTGTAGCATGCCGCGGCATTGTGTCGAACATCTCCCGTGCGTGCACTGGACGCGCCCAGAGCGCGCGTATTGCACGATGCCGCGCCCGAGCCGACACGCTGGCCCCCCTGGCTTTGGCCCACACGGCAGCACCTCGCCACGCACTCCCCGCCATGCAGCATCACGCCAAGCCACCCTGGCACGCTACAGCACTGCCGCCAGGGCATTTTTGGCGGCACACCAGCGTCCGCAGCGCGCCTCTGCCACGGTCGGTGCCGCCAAAGCCACCTCCGCTCGCCAGCTCGCCCTTGGAGCAGTGCCAACTCGTCCGCTAGCTCCTGCCGTCATCCCCAGCCACGCCACGTTGCCCTGCAAGCTACAGAAAGACGGTTCGCCGGAGAGCTTATCCGGCCGCCGCGGAACTGACCTCAACGAGCTATAAAAGGAGGCCCCCGAGCTTCCCCGAGCACACAGGCAACCTTAGAATGCTCCCCTAGTTCTCCTATGGCAGCCAATCGACCCGGGGAGGTCTTCTTCCCCACCTCCGGCAACTGCGGCCGCCACCACTGCCCTGGCCAATTCGGCACCACCAGGGCCTCCCCCTCTCCGTTCTCTCCACCAAGAGCTTCCTCATCCTCCCGTGAACCTTTCCCTCTACTCGATTTCGATCGGGGCTCACTGCGGGAGAATTTTCACTCCGCCCCCGAAGCCTCCTCCGCCGCGAAGCTCGTCGCCGGCAGCTCCCTCCGTCCCCACTAGCCTGCCAACCACTAGGAGGACCGCACTGGAGTGGCGCATCCATCCCCGCCCTCGGGGCCCCGCGAAGAGCTGCCAGTCGCTGGCGACGATCGCCTGAGCTCCGCCTCCGCTCGGGACAGGGGAAGGAGGGGAAAAGAGAGACTAGTCAAACCTGACTAGTGGGACTCTCTGGACCCACCGTCAGCGACCCCGTGCCTGTCCACGTGGGATTAAGTGAAGGTGTAATCCCCGCAGTACGTTTTCCCCGCTCCGAAAGCGTATTCCCCTCCGAGACGTTTTCTTTTCTGTTTTATTTAAATAACAGATTTTGACCAGAACTTTGACTGGCTATAACTTTTTAAATACAACTCCAAATGAAATGATTCTTTTTCCTACCTCTCTCAAATTTCACCTAGTTTATTTTAAGATTTATTTGAAAAAATGTCAGAACAACTTTTGGTGCTGTTTTTATTTTGTGTGTTAATTCTTTTATATTGCTAAAATAGGATTTTTGAAGAGAGGAGAAATGTTTCAAGTTTTGGAGTGCACCCTGCCTTTCCACACATTGAAGGCAAGCATTCTGAACCCCGGCATAATATTTTTGTGAGTTCGATGACACGTTCATAACATCACCTCACTTTGGAGAAACTTGTTATTTCATGTGATATGATCATATGCATGGGTGCATGTTATTGATTTCCATGCTGTGGGCAATGGACACACTTGTGATGATAATCACCCTCATGTGCCTTGCATGCATACCGGCAGGAACCCGGGAAAACCTCTGCCTTGGGTAGGCATGAGTTTGTCGCCGGTCTCCGTTGGGATGGTTATGTCTGGTATGGCATGGCAAGGTGATATGAGCGGTGACTCTGTTGGATGAAATATGTTCGTTATACTAATCATGCAGGGAATACTTAAACCTCCTGAGTCGACTGTAGATCGAGTCTTGTGCCAGTAACCCCCATACTTGTTTCGTACTACCACTCGTCTCTACAGCAAGTAGAGTACGGTTCAGTAAGTTGTCAACTTCTTTCTAGCACACACCGTACAGAGAGGCCATGGTGGAGGATACCGGTTGTAGCTGGTAGGCAGGCCACCTGGTCCGGGGGCATGGGTGTTTCCGGTTGGGACCGAGAGGGGAGGCCACTCCTTAGAGCGCGCGATATAAATTTGATCCCATGCTACGCGAGGTTGTAGCCTCCCCACTTAGAGTTTGCTTAACAGGTGTCGTGGGTGATTCCAGACACGTGTGAGTTAAGCTGGTGTGTGCAAGTTAGGTGTGTTTTCAACAAAAAGACCGTCGACGGAATTAGTCCCGATGGACTAAAGAAATCCGTTACTCATGGGTAAAGAGTACACCCTCTGCAGAGATTAAACCTATTCGAATAGCCGTGTCCATGGTTAAGGATTACAGTCTGGGATGGGTCAAGTGTCGGTCTTAGTGTCGGTCTTCGGAGGTGAAACTGTTAACCAGGAATGGAATTACTACTTGTGACTTGTGATAACTATGATTATTATTATTGTTGACTAACCCGTGATATTATTGTTATTATCGAGTATCTCTAGGATGGTTCTACCTCCGAGATATTCACTATGATTGTTTATTTTAAAGCCCTTTATGTGGTGTCGCTCAGACGCCCGACTGTGGCATTTCTTTTAAAGCCCTTTATGTGGTGTCGCTCAGACGCCCGACTGTGGCATTTCTTTTAAAGCCCTTTATGTGGTGTCGCTCAGACGCCCGACTGTGGCATTTCTTTTAAAGCCCTTTATGTGGTGTCGCTCAGACGCCCGACTGTGGCATTTCTTTTAAAGCCCTTTATGTGGTGTCGCTCAGACGCCTGACTGTGGCATTTCTTTTAAAGCCCTTTTTGTGGTGTCGCTCAGACGCCCGACTGTGGCATTTCTTTTAAAGGCCTTTATGTGGTGTCGCTCAGACGCCCGACTGTGGCATTTCTTTTAAAGCCCTTTATGTGGTGTCGCTCAGACGCCCGACTGTGGCATTTCTTTTAAAGCCCTTTATGTGGTGTCGCTCAGACGCCCGACTGTGGCATTTCTTTTAAAGCCCTTTTTGTGGTGTCGCTCAGACGCCCGACTGTGGCATTTCTTTTAAAGCCCTTTATGTGGTGTCGCTCAGACGCCCGACTGTGGCATTTCTTTTAAAGCCCTTTATGTCGTGTCGCTCAGACGCCCGACTGTGGCATTTCTTTTAAAGCCCTTTATGTGGTGTCGCTCAGATGCCCGACTGTGGCATTTCTTTTAAAGCCCTTTATGTGGTGTCGCTCAGACGCCCGACTGTGTTATTTCTTTTAAAGCCCTTTATGTGGTGTCGCTCAGACGCCCGACTGTGGCATTTCTTTTAAAGCCCTTTATGTGGTGTCGCTCAGACGCCTAACTGTGGCATTTCTTTTAAAGCCCTTTTTGTGGTGTCGCTCAGACGCCCGACTGTGGCATTTCTTTTAAAGGCCTTTATGTGGTGTCGCTCAGACGCCCGACTGTGGCATTTCTTTTAAAGCCCTTTATGTGGTGTCGCTCAGACGCCCGACTGTGGCATTTCTTTTAAAGCCCTTTATGTGGTGTCGCTCAGACGCCCGACTGTGGCATTTCTTTTAAAGCCCTTTATGTGGTGTCGCTCAGACGCCTGACTGTGGCATTTCTTTTAAAGCCCTTTATGTGGGGTCGCTTAGACGCCCGACTGTGGCATTTCTTTTAAAGCCCTTTATGTGGTGTCGCTAAGACGCCCGACTGTGGCATTGCTTGTTATTTGTTTCATAAATTTTAATACTACCATGTTATTGCATTTTTATAAATAACTTGCTTGCACGCATCAGAGTTTCATTTATCTTTTGTGACTGACGTCATGAGCATAAAATATTGTCAGCACATCATTGTTATATTATACCTGTGTTCATAATGTTTGCGAGTACATTCAAAGTACTCACTGGCTTGTCCCTGGCTATTGTCTTGGCCAGATTTTCTTGCACGAAGAGGAGCGACGCGATGACAGCCCCGGCACCTAAGTAATGGAGATAGCAGCCTCGCGAAGATAGGAGTTAACCTGGTCAGCTGTTCCCGTGGGAAATGGAGTCCCATAGACACTGATGTTTCACAAACCGCTTCCGCCATCAACCACTAGAAACCATTTGTTGTACTCACAGGCCAGAATGGTCTTGTACTACATATTTTGTTTTTCTACTTGGAATTTCTGTATCAAGTTGGAGCCTCATCAACTAATAGTAATCCTGGGGCTAATGAGCACGACGGTCTTTTCTTGAAATTTATTACCCGGAAAACCGGTCGTGACAGACTTGGTATCAGAGCCAGGCTGACCATTGGCTAATCCTATCTTAGCCAGGTCGAAAAACTTAGGCAAACCAACCCACCAAACCATAACCAAACCCCAGCCAAGCTTCTCGTGCAAGATAGCCAAACAGTGACCCGACACCTTTTTGGCAGTCGGTGCCCAACCTATCAACCTAACCTGTCACTCATGCGCCAGTGACCGGCCCCTAAATAGTCCTTTCTCGCAAGCGTGCGAAGGAAGACTCCGTCCCCTTTTTCCTATAAAGAGGGGCACACTAGTCCCAACACAGCACATCACAGCCTCTACCCCAAACCGAGCCACAATGCCTGGCCCTGTCGTGCACAACGAGACCACAGCAACCAACGTTGGAGGTTTTGTGACCATCCTCGCAAACCTCGCCTGTCGTGCCTATGCGTTAGAGGAGCCACCAGAATATGTTGTGTATCAAGGACCCATGAGCGGTGAAGACCGTCAATTCTGGGCCATTGTGCACATTTACGGTAGGGGTCTAGCACCCGAGCGCCCCTACAGGTTCACCGGAAGAACAACTTCCTTTGAGCCACAAGCCATACAACTAGCGGCTCGAGAGGCTATAGTTCATCTCAGGCACTTGTCGCCCAGAGTAAACTGTCGCTCGTTCCACTACTACCCCAGACGTGAAGGGTATGGTAGACCACCCCAAGTTGCCAACGGAGATCACGAGACGGACCCCGCATTGTTGCACCTAGTGCGCTATGTAAGTGCACTAGAGGCACTGTTCGACCAGATCACTATTGATCTGATCGCAGCTCGTGGAGAGCTGGTTCGTCGAGCCCCGGCGAGAGAAGAGAACGAGCCCAACGCCGACAACCCAGTCGTGCTGTTTGGACACCCGATCGAGTCCCTGAGGCCTGCCCCAGCCATCGGCCAAGGTGCTGCGATAACCCCAGAGGTGCTTCGTCGCATATTGGGAGCACACTCCAACGGGGTTGTGGCCAACAATCCCCGCGATGGTCATCATCGCTACCCCGAGCCTGCAGCCCCTCAACCCACTCCAGCTAATTCCGACGGCGAGACACGTGGAGAAGCCTCGACATCCACCAGGCGCGCCCGTTTAGACATTAATGAGGTAGACTAAGCCGTATGAGTAGCACCGAGTCTCAGTGTATCCTCACTTTGTAATCGTGCGACCGTGTATATTAACGCAGCCTGTCGTTGTGCCTCTGTTTTAATAGTGGCCTTGCATTTTTGGTTAGCGCATAGTTGCATATTTTTCCAGGCACAACTACCAAAACCAACCCGACGACAACCAAAGTAACATGTCTCTTTATGAGATATGTATATCTCTGACACTGACCTGACCTTTGGAGCTAAGCTGGCAAATTTATTACCTTTCATCACGGTAAAACGAATCCGGCTCCATTGCCATATAAAGGCCACCTTGTGACCTTACCCAGCAACCCTCACTTTGTGCACCACACTCACAACTTTTTCCTGTCATGCCGAGCCCCAGCATTCATCTGAGAACCCCAGATGCAACCCCAGGTAGATTTGTCAAAATATTGTGGGATTTTACCCGCAGTACCATGGGTTCTACCCAGCCACCTCAGTACGAGCTGTTCAAATCAAGGATCACCCCATCCACCTCGGAATATTTGGCAGCAGCACACATTCCTCCTGTAGACCCCAACCAAGATCCAACAGAAGTTTCCTTCGTGGGGAAATCTATGCCAACCCCACACTTGGCCATAGAAGCTGCTCCGAAAGAAGCGATTGCTCGCCTTCGATCCGCAGTACCCTATGCCCGCGAACGAGGATATTATTACTTCTCGAGCCGTGCAGCACCCGGAGGAGTGACATCTTTTCCCGGTGGACGCATTGAGAGAGACCCAGTCCTGGCCAACCTTGTCCAGTACATCATTGCTCAAGAGCATTTGAACCAGCGAGTGATGGATTATCTCCAGAGCCTCGCAGATTTAAGTCCTCAGATTGCCATCGGCAGATCACTGAGACCCGACCCGGAGAGACGCATACATCGACTGGTCAATCCACTGCCTCCGATAGAAGAGGAGTGTATCCCAGTACCAAAGACATTTTATCAGGACCCCGTCCAGTTGCCGTTTCCATTTTAGAACATCGCTGCGGTGTTCATTATTGCAACATTTATTTATGTGTGTGACTTATGCGTGATACCCTGAGTTTGTACGACGAGTCAATTATTTTGGCTTCTACTAATGGGTGTAGTTTTTGTTGTGGTTTATGCTCCTTTAAATTAACTATTTTCACCTCGCAAAATCCTGGAGTGAGATTTCTTTTCCCTGAGTTGCTACACCTGCCCCTTCTCACGACGTGGATTATTTAATTTCACACAGCACCACGCAGCAGACTCACAACCATAATCATTCGGACACATACACTGTTTGCAAAACCTTGCAACGGTGATACATCCAGCTAATCACCCCCCTAACAACAGATAGCACCCGGCACACTCCATCTACTCCTCATGATCACCACCACCGCAGAGAGCCAACACCCGCGCCGCAGCGTCGCGACACTCGTCGAGGATCATCACACACAGGAGCATAGAGAGCCCCAGCAGTGTCGCCAGCCCTCCGCATATCAGGATCACAAACCAGTCCGGCATCACCTCCGCCATTAGAACCTCACCCGAGCTTCTGTAAGCAGTAATGGAGAAAGCGCGAGAAAGCGCGCGGGAGAGAGGAGGAAGAGAGAACCAGAGGGAGAAGAGGAGACTGACAGTGGACCCCGGGTCCACCTGTCGGCCAGAGAGAGCACTGTTCTCTCGAGTACGACCAGCGTATATTTAAATTTAGGAGTTATTCTAAATTTATATCCAGCGTAGAAATCTCACGATTTTTCTCCCGAACCGTAGACTCTTCCATGCAGCACTAGTTTTCACACTGTGGTTTTTCACCACTTATTGCCCTCTCACTGTAGCCACATTTTTATTGCGTATAGTCTTTCTTAACACAGCTTTTAACAAATCTCGAGGACGAGATTTTTCTTAAGGGGGGTAGTATTGTGACACCCCAAAAATTTGGCCTTGTTTTAATGAATTAAATTTTTTTCCAGGAATTAAAACTTTGGATATCTGAGCTCCTTATTGATTTTTTTTAAATCATTTCCTTCCCTGTGATGATGAGTTTTTCCCAAAGAGAAAACTTTTCAAATATGTTATTGAACTTGTTTAACCTCTCAAGAAAAACTTTCCTTTTATCAGTATAACTAATTAACTAATTTAATTGCTTGATCTTTACTTTCTTGAAAATGGTTTTTCAAGGTTAAATGGCCATATTTGAACTACAACCATTTGATAGATTCACTTAAAATTCCAACCAAAATTTGGAGATGTCATATGATGTTTTTAAATCACTTTTGTACAAAAACATCTTTATTTTATGTAATATTTTGAGCTCTACAGCAAATTTTGTTCTCTGGTCTAGTGGGCAATTTTGCACTACAACTCCTTTAAATAATTCTTTCTAGCCTCCACCAAAATTATGGGATGATGGTAATGGCCTAAGATTCCACATTATGGAAAAACCTCGTGCTGTTCTTTGAAAAATTTGAGTGAATCAACCTCATTTTCATTCTGGACCAACTTGATGGTTTGTACAGCAACCATATTTTTGCTTGCTCTTTAACCCTTGATTATTTCTCCTACTTGTAGTCCTCCATGTTAAACCCTTAAGTCCAGGAGCACGCACCTTTTGGATCATTTTTGGTTCATGAAATAATGCTATTTATTTCCTGTCCAGAAATGTAGTTTTGCAAAACTTGCACTAACAAGTTGCTGCATTTGACCAACTAACCCCACCACCCTCTTGTACATCTGAAGAGACCCCAACCTGGAAGTTTTGGCTACCCCAAGAGATGCCTAGGTGCATGTGGCATTCTATCGAGCACCCTGTAGGCATGACCAGTTTTGACATGAGTTTTGGCATTTCACTGTGAGCTTGCACCTCTGATCAAACTAGCATGTCCACTAGACTCCTAGTTTCTCCTAACCTCGATCTGGTAAACCCCAACCTCACCTGTGACCTGTAGCATGCCGCTGCATTGTGTCGAACATCTCCCGTGCGTGCACTGGACGCGCCCAGAGCGCGCGTATTGCACGATGCCGCGCCCGAGCCGACACGCTGGCCCCCCTGGCTTTGGCCCACACGGCAGCACCTCGCCACGCACTCCCCGCCTCGCAGCATCACGCCAAGCCACCCTGGCACGCTACAACACCGCCGCCAGGGCATTTTTGGCGGCACACCTGCGTCCACAGCGCGCCTCTGCCACGGTCGGCGCCGCCAAAGCCACCTCCGCTCGCCAGCTCGCCCTTGGAGCAGTGCCCACTCGTCCGCTAGCTCCTGCCGTCATCCCCAGCCACGCCATGTTGCCCTGCAAGCTATAGAAAGACGGTTCGCCGGAGAGCTTATCCGGCCGCCATGGAACCGACCTCGACGAGCTATAAAAGGAGGCCCCCGAGCTTCCCCGAGCACACAGGCAACCTTAGAATGCTCCCCTAGTTCTCCTATGGCAGCCAATCGACCCGGGGAGGTCTTCTTCCCCACCTCCGGCAACTGCGGCCACCACCACTGCCCTGGCCAATTCGGCACCACCAGGGCCTCCCCCTGTCCGTTCTCTCCACCAAGAGCTTCCTCATCCTCCTGTGAACCTTTCCCTCTACTCGATTTCGATCGGGGCTCACTGCGGGAGAATTTTCACTCTGCCCCCGAAGCCTCCTCCGCCGCGAAGCTCGCCGCCGGCAGCTCCCTCCGTCCCCACCAGCCTGGCAACCACCGGGAGGACCGCACTGGAGTGGCGCATCCATCCCCGCCCTCGGGGCCCGCGAAGAGCTGCCAGTCGCCAGCGACGATCGCCTGAGCTCCGCCTCCGCTCGGGACAGGGGAAGGAGGGGAAAAGAGAGACTAGTCAAACCTGACTAGTGGGACTCTCTGGACCCACTGTCAGCGACCCTGTGCCTGTCCACGTGGAATTAAGTGAAGGCGTAATCCCCGCAGTACGTTTTCCCCGCTCCGAAAGCGTATTCCCCTCCGAAACGTTTTCTTTTCTGTTTTATTTAAATAACAGATTTTGACCAGAACTTTGACTGGCTATAACTTTTTAAATACAACTCCAAATGAAATGATTCTTTTTCCTACCTCTCACAAATTTCACCTAGTTTATATTAAGATTTATTTGAAAAAATTTCAGAACAACTTTTGGTGCTGTTTTTATTTTGTGTGTTAATTCTTTTATATTGCTAAAATAGGATTTTTGAAGAGAGGAGAAATGTTTCAAGTTTTGGAGTGCACCCTGCCTTTCCACACATTGAAGGCAAGCATTCTGAACCCCGGCATAATATTTTTGTGTGTTCGATGACACGTTCATAACATCACCTCACTTTGGAGAAACTTGTTATTTCATGTGATATGATCATATGCATGGGTGCATGTTATTGATTTCCATGCTGTTGGAAATGGACACACTTGTGATGATAATCACCCTCATGTGCCTTGCATGCATACCGGCAGGAACCCGGGAAAACCTCTGCCTTGGGTAGGCATGAGTTTGTCGCCGGTCTCCGTCGGGATGGTTATGTCTGGTATGGCATGGCAAGGTGATATGAGCGGTGACTCTGTTGGATGAAATATATTCGTTATACTAATCATGCAGGGAATACTTAAACCTCCTGAGTCGACCGTAGATCGAGTCTTGTGCCAGTAACCCCCATACTTGTTTCGTACTACCACTCGTCTCTACAGCAAGTAGAGTACGGTTCAGTAAGTTGTCAACCTCTTTCTAGCACACACCGTACAGAGAGGCCATGGTGGAGGATACCGGTTGTAGCTGGTAGGCAGGCCACCTGGTCCGGGGGCATGGGTGTTTCCGGTTGGGACCGAGAGGGGAGGCCACCCCTTAGAGCGCGCGATATAAATTTGATCCCATGCTACGCGAGGTTGTAGCCTCCCCACTTAGAGTTTGCTTAACAGGTGTCGTGGGTGATTCCAGACACGTGTGAGTTAAGCTGGTGTGTGCAAGTTAGGTGTGTTTTCAACAAAAAGACCGTAGACGGAATTAGTCCCGATGGACTAAAGAAATCCGTTACTCATGGGTAAAGAGTACACCCTCTGCAGAGATTAAACCTATTCGAATAGCCGTGTCCATGGTTAAGGATTACAGTCTGGGATGGGTCAAGTGTCGGTCTTAGTGTCGGTCTTCGGAGGTGAAACTGTTAACCAGGAATGGAATTACTACTTGTGACTTGTGATAACTATGATTATTATTATTGTTGACTAACCCGTGATATTATTGTTATTATCGAGTATCTCTGAGATGGTTCTACCTCCGGGATATTCACTATGATTGTTTATTTTAAAGCCCTTTATGTGGTGTCGCTCAGATGCCCGACTGTGGCATTTCTTTTAAAGCCCTTTATGTGGTGTCGCTCAGACGCCCGACTGTGGCATTTCTTTTAAAGCCCTTTATGTGGTGTCGCTCAGACGCCCGACTGTGGCATTTCTTTTAAAGCCCTTTATGTGGTGTCGCTCAGACGCCCGACTGTGGCATTTCTTTTAAAGCCCTTTATGTGGTGTCGCTCAGACGCCCGACTGTGGCATTTCTTTTAAAGCCCTTTTTGTGGTGTCGCTCAGACGCCCAACTGTGGCATTTCTTTTAAAGCCCTTTATGTGGTGTCGCTCAGACGCCCGACTGTGGCATTTCTTTTAAAGCCCTTTATGTCGTGTCGCTCAGACGCCCGACTGTGGCATTTCTTTTAAAGCCCTTTATGTGGTGTCGCTCAGATGCCCGACTGTGGCATTTCTTTTAAAGCCCTTTATGTGGTGTCGCTCAGACGCCCGACTGTGTTATTTCTTTTAAAGCCCTTTATGTGGTGTCGCTCAGACGCCCGACTGTGGCATTTCTTTTAAAGCCCTTTATGTGGTGTCGCTCAGACGCCCGACTGTGGCATTTCTTTTAAAGCCCTTTATGTGGTGTCGCTCAGACGCCCGACTGTGGCATTTCTTTTAAAGCCCTTTTTGTGGTGTCGCTCAGACGCCCGACTGTGGCATTTCTTTTAAAGCCCTTTATGTGGTGTCGCTCAGACGCCCGACTGTGGCATTTCTTTTAAAGCCCTTTATGTGGTGTCGCTCAGACGCCCGACTGTGGCATTTCTTTTAAAGCCCTTTATGTGGTGTCGCTCAGACGTCCGACAGTGACATTTCTTTTAAAGCCCTTTATGTGGTGTCGCTCAGACGCCGGACTGTGGCATTTCTTTTAAAGCCCTTTATGTGGTGTCGCTAAGACGCCCGACTGTGGCATTGCTTGTTATTTGTTTCATAAATTTTAATACTACCATGTTATTGCATTTTTATAAATAACTTGCTTGCACGCATCAGAGTTTCATTTATCTTTTGTGACTGACGTCATGAGCATAAAATATTGTCAGCACATCATTGTTATATTATACCTGTGTTCATAATGTTTGCGAGTACATTCAAAGTACTCATGGCTTGTCCCTGGCTATTGTCTTGGCCAGATTTTCTTGCACGAAGAGGAGCGACGCGATGACAGCCCCGGCACCTAAGTAATGGAGATAGCAGCCTCGCGAAGATAGGAGTTAACCTGGTCAGCTGTTCCCGTGGGAAATGGAGTCCCATAGACACTGATGTTTCACAAACCGCTTCCGCCATCAACCACTAGAAACCATTTGTTGTACTCACAGGCCAGAATGGTCTTGTACTACATATTTTGTTTTTCTGCTTGGAATTTCTGTATCAAGTGGGAGCCTCATCAGCTAACTGTAATCCTGGGGCTGATGAGCATGACGGTCTTTTCTGGAAATTTATTACCCGGAAAACCGGTCGTGACAAAAACTGCCTAGCCGGAGAGTTTGGCCGACAGCCAAAGCTCCTTTAGCAACAGCGCCGTCTTTAAAGACGGGGTGCGGCATCCTTCCTGACGGTGATGACACGGAGGAACTCTTAATGAAAGCACCAATGTCGGTGTAAAAACCGGCGGATCTCGGGTAGGGGGTCCAAAACTGTGCGTCTAGCTGGATGGCAACAGGAGACAAGGGACACAGTGTTTTTACACAGGTTCGGGCCCTCTCGATGGAGGTAAAACCCTACTCCTGCTTGATTAATATTGATGATATGGGTAGTACAAGAGTTGATCTACCACGAGATCAGAGAGGCTAAACCCTAGAAGCTAGCCTATGGTATGATTGTTGTTCGTCCTACGGACTAAAACTCTCTGGTTTATATAGACACCGGAGAGGGCTAGGGTTACATAGAGTCGGTTACAATGGGAGGAGATCTTCATATCGAATCGCCAAGCTTGCCTTCCACGCCAAGGAAAGTCCTATCCGGACACAGGACGAAGTCTTCAATCTTGTATCTTCATAGTCCGGGAGTCCGGCCAAAGGTCATAGTCCGGCCATCCGGACACCCCCTAATCCAAGACTCCCTCACCCAACCTTGGTTTTACCATTTGCTTACTTAAGCCTTTTTCCCTTGGGTTTCCGGAGCCAGAGGGTCATCTTTATTTAACCACCCCCCCGGGCCAGTGCTCCTTCGAGTGTTGGTCCGAACCGAGCAACCTGCGGGGCCACCTCGGGGAAACTTGAGGTGTGATTTTACTTGTAGCTTGACTTACCCGCTGTGCCCTGAGAACGAGGTACGTGTGACTACTATCGGGATTTGTCGGCACATCGGGCGGCTTTTCTGTTCTTGTCTTACCATTGTTGAAATGTCTTGTAACCGTGATTCCGATATTGACCGGGTCTTCCTGGGAGAAGGAATATCCTTCATTGACCATGAGAGCTTGTGATGGGCTAAGTTGGGACACCCCTCCAGTGTATAAACGTTCGAGAGTCGTGCCCGTGGTTATGTGGAAGATGGGAATTTGTTAATATCCGGTTGTAGAGAATTTGACACCAGATTTAGTTTAAAACGCATCAACCGTGTGTGTAGCCGTGATGGTCTCTTTTTGGTGGAGTCCGGGAAGTGAACACGGTTTTGGGTTATGTTTGACGTAAGTAGTTTCAGGATCACTTCTTGATCACTTCTAGCTTCACGACCGTTCCGTTGCTTCTCTTCTCGCTCTTATTTGCGTATGTTAGCCACCATATCATGCTTAGTCACTGCTGCAACCTCACCACTTTACCCCTTCCTTACCCATTAAGCTTTGCTAGTCTTGATACCCATGGTGCAGGTTATGCGATGATCTTGACGCGAGATTACTACAACAACAGTCTTTGCTAGTCCTTCGTGGCTCACAGATTACTACAACAACAGTTGCAGGTGCAGGTTATGCGATGATCTTGACGCGAGAGCGATGCTTGCTTGTTTTGGAGTTCTTCTTCTACTTCTTCTTTGATCAGGGGATAGGTTCCAGGTCAGCAGCCTGGGCTAGCAGGGTGGATGTCGTTTGAGCTTCTGTTTGTATTTCATCCATAGTCGGATGTTGATCTTATGTATGATGTATTGTTGTACCCTTGTGGCATTTGTATGCCTTGTATGTATCCCCATCTATTATGTAATGTTGATGTAATGATATCCACCTTGCAAAAGCGTATCAATATGCGGTTCTATCCTTGGTGGGACCTTCGAGTCTCTTTAGGATAGTATCGCATATTGGGCGTGACATCAAGCTTGGCTTGGTGATTGCCGTTGGAATGGAACTTGCCCATTCTAAGGCCTCTGGTTGGGCCAAGGAGACTGCCGAGGATCTTGGAGAATGCATCCAAGCTTTTGCGATAGCCATGGCAGAGCTCGTGGGTGTCGATGAGGTCGAGAGGGGTAGAGTTCCATAGGGAGTGCCACCGCTGGGAAAGGACGGTTGTCCGCGCCCCATATTTGATTGGGATGAGAAAGATGATGACGGTCAACATATCATCGGGGGAGGTTGCTGATGAAATCTAGGCCTACTGGAGTCGTTTGGGGTTCTAGCTTGCCCCACCTCCACTTGTTGGCAGCCCCGTTCTTCACCTCCGAAGTGTCCTTGTCAGCGGCGCTTTCTGATAGAAATGGGAGTGTATGGAATATTTAGTTAACAGGGCAATAGAAAAGTGTATTGGTAACTAGAAGTTATTAGGTAGGAATATAGTAAGAAAAGGGAATAACAATTGGTTGCTTAAATACTACACAATTCAATTGACATTGCTGGGTAAGTCAACATCCAGATAGTTGAAAATAAAAATTACTTCGAACAAAGTCTGGACGGATGATTTTGTCAAGGAAGTTAGCATATATCTCATGACCGGGCCCTTTTATGTGCACTGCAATTTTAGTGCCAGCTTTCAGTACATAAAACTTAGAAATTTCGGCCCAAAAGCCAGTGCCAAAACAGGAATCACCATGTTCATCAAGTCTTACAATAGCAACGATTGTAAATCCATGGTTTGTGTGCAGTATGACATCCCTACAGTCTTGATTTATGTAAAGGGAAAGGTTGTGCACTACATTTTCTATTGCATAGCAAGGGACACACTACAGAAAATGGTAGGATTGTTAAAGAAAATATGGTAACATGCAAATCTGGGCCCAAATTGAAAGAACTGTACAGTAGTTGAAATCGAAGGAAAAAATATATAATAAAACAGATAGGGTAAACATGATGTCATGGAAATATGAGAGTAATCGAAAGAACAATACATCATTAATTTGCCTAATATAGAAAAAAGAGGGGAAAATCCCCTTTGACGTATATGGTGCATGTGGCACCTTTTATCCAAATGTAGCAATATTTAGAATATGTTCAGAAAAGTACGCCATGCCAACTGATTTAGGGTGATATTGACCATACCACGTGCATCCTCAAGTCATCTGGTACGGTGAGATGGAATCTCTAGCAGAGGTCGCAAAGTCCTGAAGTGTAGGCGCACTACACACTCTATGAATGAAAGAAAGCCCTCAAATTAGCTGGAATAAAAATGAATTCACGACGATTTCCACCGGGTGATTAAAGGAGGCAGATGAACTGGGATAAGAGATGAGATAATACCTCATTAAATTAGTTACCTTGTCTTCCATGAGAAAGAACACTTAGTACAGTAGATTCCGCAACTGGGAGGAGCTGGGTCGACCGCAAGCAGCATCGAGAAATTCGATGGTGATAGGCGGCGGCAAGTGGAAGTGGTGAAATGCATCGAGCTAAGTGGTTACCACCGCGGTAGGCAGTGCCATGCATAGACGCGGAGGAGCTTGTGCAGGTGTGAATGGGGACCGGAGGGGTGGCGGGAGGGGGTGAGGGTTTTGTGACATGGGGATGGTGAGGGTTATATTTTTTCTTTTTTGAATTGGGTAGTGAGGGTTTTCTGTCCCACAAACAATTTTGGAGGCAACGGTTTGCTAGAGCCAACCGTGTGTGATTGACGCAATAGGGAACAAAATTCGTTGCACACGGTTCCAATTTTGGGAACTGTGTGTGATTGAAGCAACAGGAAAAATGAAAGTCATTGCACACGGTTCCAATTTTGGGAACTGTGTATGATTCACGTACTACCTCTGTCCTAGTTTATTGGTCCCCTTTGTAATTTGTACCAAATTTTGACCACATATTTAAGTAAGAAATGTTTATGTATGTCACAAAAAAATATGTCACTGAACACTATGTTAAAATACACATCCAACGATATTTTTGCTAACCTGCACTAACATTTTGTCAGTTAAATCTTTGGTCAACATTTAACAAAAATTACAAAGGTGACCCATAGACGAGGATGGACGTAGATTCTATCAACCGAACTGATTGCATCCATATCCCACAGTTAGACATAAGTAAGCTGTCAGGGCCCCGATCCTGAGTCACACCGATCTAGCATGTAACACATCATATCACTTTGCGGCCTCACGCACGGTATTCCCACGGGTGCCACCTTACCTGGCCCGGGACCGTTTGCGCCTTTTGGCTCACATATATGATAGTGCCACTAGCATCCATATGACAAAGAACCCATGCTGACAAGGCTAGTCGTGAACCCAAAGTGGCACTAACTTACAGGGACAGGCATACATGACCCAACAACGAACGTGTCGGTCATCAGCGAGTGAATCCGGGCTGTAGCAACTAGGCTAGCAGGACTCCGGTATTCATCACGTGACATTTCCCCGAAGGGACAGACACAGGAACGAAGAAGGACACATGCCGGCCAGCCTAAGTGTTCCGGAGCAGTAGCAAGCTACCATGGCTCAGTGGAAGCACTAGGAGACATTTCCCGGTAAGAGAGGCCACTAAGGATAAACAACTAGATAGTCAGATCCCACACATACCAAGCATTTCAATAACATACACACAATATGCTCGATATGTGCAAATACAACATGGCATCACAACATGACTCTATGACTCAAGTATTTATTCAATAGGCTCCGAGGAGCGAGATATTACAAACATGGGTCTCATGACCCAACACTCAGAGCATACAAGTCAAAGCACAAGCGGAAGCTTAACATGTCTGAGTACAGACATCTACAAATGAAAAAGGCTGAGAAGCCTGACTATCTACCAGATCCTGCCGAGGGCACAAGATCATAGCTAAGGTAACGAGCTAAATGTCGAAGTCCACGCGGAACTACTAGCGAGACTGAAGTCTCTCTGCAAAAACATAAATTAAGCAACGTGAGTACAAATGTACCCAGCAAGACTTACATCTGATCTAACTACATATGCATCATTATCAACAAGGGGATGGTGGGGTTTAACTGCAGCAAGCCAGCTTTGACTTGGTGGCTATCCTAAACTACGACTGCAAGTAACTCTTTTGAGGTGGCGCACACGAGTCCACATATTCACCATATCAATACACCACTATGGATCCGCTCCCGTCTCCCTACGAGAACGCCATCCATAGCACTCACGCTTATCTTGCGTATTTTAGGGTATCCACTTTCACTTGTCTATGAACTGCACAGGCAACCCAGAAGTCCTTTACCGCGAACACGGCTATTTGAATAGATCACATTAACCCTGCAGGGGTGTACTTCTTCACACACGCTCTCACCACTTACCGCCGTTTACACGACATGTACTCGGCAACCTTCAAGCGGAAGCCCAGCGAGGGTGTCGGCCATGACCTGACTAACCACACAAGTCTCTCGTCCAGGTTTATCGCCTATTCAGGTTCCATCCGCCAGGAGATCCGGCCGGGGTGTCGCTCATGGCCCCAAACGATGTGTGCAGGGTTCTCAAGCCCACCTCGACGGGTGGATCTACGCTTGGTACACCGTGCCACGGTGCCTAGTCTGTCCCAAGCCCACCTGTACTGGGTGCCACTTGGTAGACTACTAACACTACCTACAAACACCAGAAACTAGTTGCAACTCCTGGACAGAGATCAACTAGTTCCTGAGGACGGCTGCAATGAGACAACCCACCATGTACTCCTACATGGCCTCTCACCGCTACCTTTACCAAATCGTGTTCACACACTTATCTCACACACAGTAGGACATGTTTACACACCTCCAATTCATCCCCGATGAATCAGACCTGACTCAACTCTAAGCAGTAGCAGGCATGACAAACAAGCATGAATGAGTAGGCACATCAGGGCTCAAACAACTCCTACTCATGCTAGTGGGTTTCATCTATTTACTGTGGCAATGACAGGTCATGCAGAGGAAAAGGGGTTCAACTACCGCAGCATGTAACAGTTGAGTCATTGTTGTCCTAATGTAGTAAAAGAGAGCAGGAGTGAGAGAGTGGGATTGTATCGGAATGAACAAGGGGGTTTTGCTTGCCTGGCACTTTTGAAGATAGTATAGTTCTTCATCGGTGTCATCGAACTCATCGTCGGAACGTCGTCTACTGAGAGGGGGCAAATACCGGCAAACAAGGGAGAACACAATCAATGCAATGCAACAATATGAAGCATGAATGTGACATGGAAATATGCTGGTGTTTTGAGCTAATGCAGCTAGCAACAAAGTTAAATGAAGTTGGTTTGAACCCTAAGTTCAAATCCAAACTCCATATGTGAAATTCAAATGTCATTTATATGATTTGTGCTAAACAACAGCTATAAGTTGTTCTAACATGCATGAAAATGGTACAGATGGATAGATTTGATTTCTCTGATCATTTTTCATATATAAATTATTTAATTTGGAGTTACGATTGAATTCTATGAATTTTAGAAGTTTAGGACATTTTCTGGAATTTCCTGAATTAAAACAAATCCAGAAAATGAGTTATGGCATCAGCACTACGTCACTGTGACGTCAGCAGGTCAACGGGGCGGTCCAGGTCAAACTGACCAGTGGGTCCCGCATGTCAGTGTTATTAGTCTAACTAATTTTTAGTTAGTCCTAATCCTAACTTTATTAGCAGGCGGGTCCCATTTGTCATTGACCCAGAGGGGTCAAACTGGGCCCACCCGGGGTCAACTTGGTCAACAGGTCAAACCTGCCGGCGTTGAGCCGCCGGCGAGGCCGAGACAGCGGAGAGCGTCGCAAACGCTGCCCCGGCCACGGTTCGATACGCGGTGGGTGCTACGGGTAGCTGGCGGTGTGGCGCATCCAACGGTGGCGGTGGTTGGTGCTGGGGTGGCCGGGAACGACGACGGCATCGAGCCGGGCGGCGGCCGGAGCTCGGGTGTTCGCGGGACCGGCGTTGCGGTGTCCAAACGAGCGCAGCGTGGCACTGGGAAGACTCTACGCGCGATAGTGAGCATGTTGGGCGCACGCCCGGAACCAAATGGTTACCGGGGCCACGCCGGCGACGACGCCAGGCGGCGGCGCGATTTAGTCGGCAAGGGGGCGATGGCTACAGGGCGTAAATGATCTCGAGGAGAGGAGGTTACGACGCGGGAGCTCACGGTGGTTGCAGAGGTCATCAAAGCGGGCTCGGGGAAGGCTTGACGGCGTCGGAATCCCGGCGGCGATCGTCGGAACCCGAGGATGAAGATGACATCGATGGCGGCACTCCGAGGGCCTTCCGGTCGCGTAGATCAGTGGAGACGGCATAGAGGATGACGACCGAGCTTGTGTCACATCCCTACCTTCTGGTAATGCACTAGTGCTAGTCTTTAGTGTTGCATCATGTTTACTTTTACAGAAAGTTGAAATGGGGGATGTTCAAACCCTAGCATCAAATGGAATTCAAATAAGTTCAACCTAAAAATATTTTCAATGATCCCAAAATGCCCTTAAAAAATGTTCATAATTTAGGGAAAAGGGTGAAAACCTTATCCTGTGATGATGCATATTTTTCATTGGCATTTTAGGTCTTTGAATTAACTGACTACTTATTTGAATTGGAGTTGTAAAATTCTATAAGTAATATTATAGCTCCAATAATTTTGGAAAATATGGTGGGGCTCTGTAATAATCCTTTTTGCATCCTCAAAGTTTTTCCAGAATTTATAAAAAATGATTTGGTGTTAAAATAAATCAAAATAGAGGCAAACAAATTAGAAAACAAAAGCAAATTAGGAAACAGAAGAGAGGGAGAGCCTACCTGGGCCTTACCTACTGCAGCAACTGGGCCAGTCCACCACGGCCCAGGTGCGAGTCGTCTCCTTCCTTTGCCAGGAGGACGGCGGCGTGTCGCACGCACAGGAGGCGAAGCCACCTCCTGCTTCCACCTCCTGCTTCGTACTGGCGGCCTCCCCTTCGGCCCTATCCGCGCCTGGAGACGCCCAGCACCCCCTCGCTCCTCTCCCTCACTCTCTGCTCTCTCCCTCGTCCTCTGCTCCCTCTCCCGAGCACACCCGAGCGGAGCCCGTCGCCATCGTCGCCGTTCGCCGCGGCCACCAACCCCTCCATGCCCAGCCAGCTAACCCATGAGCTCTGCCTCTCTGCCGTGCACCTCTGCGACGAATCCTGTGAGCCCAGACACCCTGAAGGGACGCCTCCAAGCTCGCCAGCGCCGCCTCTGCCGCCGGACATCGTCAACAGATTCGCAACGACCAGAGCGCCCCCGAGCTCGCCGATGCCATCGTTGCACCCGCTGTGAGCTCCTCTGTCGTTTCCCCATTTCCCCTGACTCATTTTCTTCCTCTAACACCGGTACCCGTCGGAGCCGAGAGCTCTTCGCCGCCGGCCATGTCGCCGTCGTAGCCACCATTGCCTAGAGCTGCAACCGAGCACGCACCCGTGCTTAGTGCACCCCCAGGAGGCCATAGCACCCATCTGCACCCTCTGCTGTGCTCCCTAACACCGACCCCGAGCTCGCCCGAACTCCGGCCGCCACCGTGAGCTCGACTCCGGCGAGTACAACGCACCCCACCCGCTCCTTCCTGCTCTGTTGGATGCGGAAGAGCACGGGCTCCCTCCTGGTGGTCTCCCCGCACCTAAACGCAGCCCCTAGCGCCGCCTAGTAGTAGCTCCGCCGCGCGGAATGGTCGCCACCAGCCAAACTCCGGCGAGCCGACGTGGCTTCGTCATTAGGAGCTAACCCAGCTAACTAAACAACCTACAGCCACTGACAGTGGGCCCCACCCCCGGTCAAACCCCAGTCACTGCTAGGTTTGACCGGGATTAATTCTTGTGTCACTGACGTGTGGACCCCACGGGTCAGGTTTGACCTAGATCAGCCCTGTTGACTCTGCTGACGTCACCCTGACGCGCTGTTGATGCAATTAATCATTTTCTGGAATAAAAATAATCCAGGAAATTCCAGAAAATAGCTTAAATTTCCAAAAATCAAAGAAATTCAACCGTAACTCCAAATGAAATAATTTATATATGAAAAATGATCAGAAAAATCCAATTTATCCATATGTGCCATTTTCATGCATGTTAGAACAATTTATGACTACTGTTTAGGACAATTCAACTAAATGGCATTTAAGAAATCTTATATGGAGTTTGAATTTGAATCTTGGATTCAAACCAACTTCATTTAATCTGGTTTTAGTTGCATTAGCACAAACCACAGCATATTGCCATGTCACACTCATGCATCATATTGTTGCATTGCATTGATTGTGTTCTTTCTCGTTTGCCGGTGTTTGTCCCCTCTCAGTAGACGACGTTCGACGATGTGATCGATGACACCGATGAAGAACTATATTATCTTCAGAAGTGCCAGGCAAGCAAAACCCCCTTGTTCATTCTGATACAATCCCACTTTCTCGCTCCTGCTCTATTTTACTGCATTAGGACAACAACGATTCAACTGTTACATGTTGCGGTAGTTGAACCCCTTTCCTCTGCATGACCTGTCATTGCCACAGTAAATAGATGAAACCCACTAGCATGAGTAGGAGTTGTTTGAGCCCTGATGTGCCTACTCATTCATGCTTGTTTGTCATGTCTGCTACTGCTTAGAGTTGAGTCAGGTCTGATTCATCGGGGATGAATTGGAGGTGTGTGAACATGTCCTATTGTGTGTGAGCTAAGTGTGTGAACACGATTTGGTAAAGGTAGCGGTGAGAGGCCATGTAGGAGTACACGGTGGGTTGTCTCATTGCAACCGTCCTTAAGCACTGAGTTCTGTGTTTGTGATCCTATGACTCGATACTAGCACACATTGGAATGCTTAAGTGCCCCTCTCGACTTATTAACCAACTTGATCTCTGTCCAGGAGTCGCAACTAGTTTCTGGTGTTTGTAGGTAGTGTTAGTAGTCTACCAAGTGGCACCCGTCCAGGTGGGCTTGGGACAGACTAGGCACAAGTGGCACGGTGTACCAAGCATACATCCATCCAGCGAGGTGGGCTTGGGAACCCTGCACACATCATTTGGGGCCGTGAGCGACACCCCGGCCGGATCTCCTTACGGATGGAACCCGAATAGGCGATAAACCTGGACTAGAGTCTTGTGTGGTTAGTCAGCTCGTGGCCGACACCCTCGCCAGGCTTCCGCTTGAAGGTTGCCGAGTTACATGACGTGTACATGGCGGTAAGTGGCGAGAGCGTGTGTGAAGAAGTACACCCCTGCAGGGTTAACATGATCTATTCGAATAGCCGGGTCCGCGGTTATGGACTTCTTGGATGCTTACATGGTACATAGACAACTTGAAGTGGATACTATAAAATGCTCAAGACAAGTGTGAGTGCTATGGATGGCCTTCTCGTAGGGAGATGGGGATGAATCCATAGTAGTGTATTGTGTGGTGATTAGTGGACTCGTGTGCGCCATATCACCTCAAAGAAGTTCTGGTAGTCGTAGCACAGGTTAGCCACAGAGTCAAAGCTGGCTTGCTGCAACTAAACCCCACATTACCCTCTTGATACAAATGCATGTATGATAGGATCTGACGTAAGTCTTGCTGAGTACCTTTGTACTCATGTTGCTTTATTTATGTTTTTGCAGCAGAGACTTCGGTCTTACTAGGTTATAGACAACTTGAAGTGGATACTATAAAATGCTCAAGACAAGTGTGAGTGCTATGGATGGCCTTCTCATAGGGAGACGGGGATGAATCCATAGTACTGTATTGTGTGGTGATTAGTGGACTCGTGTGCGCCATATCACCTCAAAGAAGTTCTGGTAGTCGTAGAACAGGTTAGCCACAGAGTCAAAGCTGGCTTGCTGCAACTAAACCCCACATTACCCTCTTGATGCAAATGCATGTATGATAGGATCTGACGTAAGTCTTGCTGAGTACCTTTGTACTCATGTTGATTTATTTATGTTTTTGCAGAGGAGACTTCGGTCTTACTAGTGTTCTCGTGGACTTCGACAAGTAGCTTGTACCTCAGCTACGATCTTGATCGGATATTGTAGTTAGTCAGGCTCTTCAGCCTTTTTCATTTGTAGATGTCTGTACCCAGACATGTAATGCTTCCGCTTGCTGCTTGTATGCTCTGTATGATGGGTCTTGTGACCCTTGTTTGCAATAATGCTCTGTTGGCTCTTTGAGCCTTATCTATATGAGTTGTTGAGTTTTGCTGTGATGCCATGTTGTACAGCACATACTTGCATGTTATGCGAACGTGTAATGTGTATTGCTATGTGTGGGATCTGACTATCTAGTTGTTTATCCTTAGTAGCCTCTCTTACCGGGAAATGTCTCCTAGTGCTTCCATTGAGCCATGGTAGCGTGCTACTGCTCTGGAACACTTAGGCTGGCCGGCATGTGTCCTTCTTCGTTCCTGTGTCGGTCCCTTTGGGGAAATGTCACGCGATGAATACCGGAGTCCTGTTAGCCCGCTACAGCCCGGTTCACCGGAGTCCTGTTAGCCCAGTGCTACAGCCTGGATTCACTTGCTGATGACCGACACGTTCGATGCTGGGTCATGGATGCCTGTCCCTGTAAGTTTGTGCCACTTTGGGTTTACGACTAGCCATGTCAGCCCGGGCTCCTTATCATATGGATGCTAGCAACACTATCATATACGTGTGCCAAAAGGCGCAAACGGTCCCGGGCAAAGGTAAGGCGACACCCATGTTGATACCGTGCGTGAGGCCGCAAAGTGATATGAGGTGTTACATGCTAGATCGATGTGGCATTGAGTCGGGGTCCTGACAGCTTTGGTATCAGAGCCTGACTGCCTGTAGGATTACCAAGCCAAACTAGTCGAAGTTGAGTCTAGAAATTCTCTAGTTATGTAAGGGAATTGATTGTGGGAAGGAACGTAAGGCTCTTTTTACTCCTTATACCTCATGGTCGTCTGATCTGAGTCATCCTATCTTTCCTACGGGGTTATGGAACTAGGCTTTCTCTTCCGTCTATCAGGATCACGTGTTACTACTCCGTAGTCCCATAGGATTGGTTGATCAGAGTCATATCCCAGTTTCGAGTACTTCCGGTGTAGCCTGTTTGGTATGACCTCAGAACCTAGAGTGGTGATGTTGAGTATGTTACTACCCCATTTTAGCAGGATGTCTCATTCTGAGCATTTTATTGCCGTTATGCTGCCGGAATTGCCCTAGAAGTTCGAGAGTTACTAATTTCCTTGTCCTACTTTCTACAGCCTATAGATAATGTTGATTCCGTCCTTGGTTTTGTTTCTCAGGATGTCATCAGTTAAGCGAAGTTCTGTTGTTCGTAGCCAGAACCACGGAGATGGTAGGGACGAGGATCCTCCCGATCAACCTTCGTAAACAGAGTTCATGTTAGAGATGGAGAGGAACAAGCGTGAGTCTAACCGCTTGTTGGCATGTATCGAGGAGAACACCGCACATCGGTTCAAAGGGTCTGTAACCATTCATGACTTCATTCGCTTGCACCCACCTACCTTTCATCATTCCATCGAGCCACTCGATGCAGATGACTGGCTCCGTAGTATCACTCATAAGTTGCATTCCATGAATGTAGCTGAAGATGACAAGGTCACCTATGCCACGTACCACCTGGAAGGTCCTGCTAGTCTTTGGTGGCAGAACTATGAGGCTATGCTCCCAGCTGGCCAGACTCCTACCTGGAGGGATTTCATTGAGGCTTTTCGCGAGCATCATATTCCCCAGGCCCTCATTGATCGCAAGAGAGAAGAGTTTTGTAGTTTCACCCAGAGTAAGATGGTTGTTGATGCTTATAGTAGAGAGTTTGAGAACCTCGCCCGCTATGCTTCAGAAGAGGTGTCCCTGGACGCCAAGAAGCAGGCTAGGTTTTGGAAGGGTCTCAACCCCAAGTTGCGTCGTGATCTCCACCTGCATCATTGTGATACATTCTAGTCTCTTGTGAACAAGGCCATTAATGCAGAGACAGCCCAGCTCACTTACGAGGAGTCTCGTAAGCACACCCGTGATTTGGGATCTTCCTCCGGTTCTAGTTCTCAGAAGCGTCGGATTTGGGTTCCAAACTCCGCTCTTCCACCCGGATATACACCGAGGCCATCTTATGTGGCACCTCATCCAGTTCAGCAGTATGCTCCACCCAGGCCTATTGGTGGACCACCTACCAATGCGGGTCCACGTCCTACCTCCAAGATTTGTTACAAGTGCGGAGAGCCAGGCCACATTGCCCGTATTTGCACTCAGATCAGAGTTGCTCCACCCCAGCCCGAGAAGTCTATTGGCCATGGTAAGCCATCATGTAAGATGATCAGTGCCAAGTCAGCTCACCTTAAACATGGACGTGTGCATCACGTCTCAGCTAAAGACACTCATGATGATCCAGATGTCGTTCTTGGTACACTCCTTGTCAACTGTCATCCAGCATCGGTTTTGTTCGATATTGGAGCGTCCCATTCCTTTATTTCTGAAAGCTATGCCCGCTTGCACGACATGTCATTTTGTGATATGCCCTCCCCACTACTTATTCAAACTCCAGGATCCAAATGGCAAACCTCTAGGATAAGTTATGGCAATGAAATCCTTGTTGACAGACTTGTATTCCTTGCTTCCTTGATATCTCTCAACTCTTCGGATATTAACATCATCTTGGGTATGGACTGGATGACAGCTCATCATGCCAAGATTGATTGTTTCACCAGGTCTGTTCAGCTTACACACCCATTGGGTAGGATAGTCACTGTCTCCATCAGAGTTGCAAAGCGTCAACTCTATTCTCTTAATGCCAGCCCTCTTCCAGACCTGAAGATATCCCGGTAGTCCGCAACTTTCTGGATGTCTTTCCAGAGGAACTGCCAGGTGTTCCACCCGATAGAGATGTAGAGTTCGTCATAGATCTTATCCCAGGAACTGCTCCAATCTCTAGGAGACCTTACAAAATGGCACCCTTAGAACTAGCCGAGCTTAAGAAACAACTTGATGAGTCCTTGCAAAAGGGTTTCATCCGTCCCAGTTCTTCTCCTTCGGCTTGCCCCGTCCTCTTCGTCAAGAAGAAGGATGGTACGGATCAGATGGTTGTAGATTATCATCCCGTTAATTTGGTCATGATAAAGAACAAGTATCCGCTCCCCAGGATCAACGACCTGTATGATCAGCTCGCTGGATCCTCAGTCTTTTCTAAGATGGATTTGAGGTTAGGCTACCACCAAATCAAGATCAGAAATGGGGACATTCCCAAAACGGCTTTTGTCACTCGTTATGGTCAGTACGAGTACACCGTCATGTCCTTCGGTCTAACCAACGCCCCAGCTACTTTATCCCTCTTGATGAACTCGATCTTCATGGAGTACTTAGATAAGTTCGTCGTGGTTTACCTCGATGATATTCTTATTTACTCGAAGAACGAGGAAGAGCATGCCGAACATCTTAGACTTGTGTTAGAAAAACTCAGAGAGCACCGCCTTTATGCCAAGTTCTCCAAGTGCGAATTTTGGTTGCCATAAGTGACCTACCTAGGCCATGTAATCTCTGGTAAGGGCATTGCTGTCAATCTCGAGAGAGTTAAGGCCGTCCTTGATTGGACTCCACCTGAATCAGTCAAACAAGTTAAGAGTTTCCTTGGTCTAGCCAGCTATTGTCGCCGCTTTGTTGAAAACTTCTCCAAAGTAGCCAAACCCCTCACGGAACTTCTCAAGAAAGATAAAAAGTTTGAGTGGTCCCCACAGTGTGAGTATAGTTTTCAGGAACTGAAAAGGCGCCTGACTTCTGCTCCCATACTTGTGCCACCGGATTTCATGAAGGACTTTGTTATCTACTGTGATGCCTCACGACAGGGACTAGGTTGCATTCTTATGCAGGATCGTCATGTGAATTCCTATGCATCTCGACAGTTGCATCCACATGAGGAGAATTATCCTACACATGATCTAGAGCTTGTAGCCGTAGTCTATGCACTCAAGACCTGGCGACATTACCTTCTTGGTAAATGTTGCAAGATCTACACCGATCACCAGAGTCTCAAGTATATCTTCACCCAACCAGATTTGAACCTTAGGCAAAGATGTTGGTTGGAGTTGATCCCAGATTACGACTTAGGGATTACTTACACCCCAGGCAAAGCTAATGTCATGGCTGATGCACTAAGTCATAAATCCTATTGCAACAATCTCATGTTGCAGCAAGGCCAACCACTTCTCCATGAGGAATTCTGTAAGCTTAACCTTCACATTGCTCCTCACGGATTCCTTTCTACCTTGGTGGCGAAACCTACCCTCGAGGATCAGATCATTACTCACCAGAAGTTTGATAGGGGTGTTATCCACATCAAGAGAAACATTAAGAAGGGAGTTGGTGGATGTTTCTCTATGGATGATCGTGGTGTTGTTTTCTTTAAGAATCGCTTGGTGGTTCCCAAGAATCAACATCTGCGACAACTGATTCTTAAGGAGGCACATGAATCTCCTCTCACGATTCATCCCGGTAGTACTAAGATGTATCAGGACCTACGCCAAAGGTTCTGGTGGACTAGGATGAAGAGAGAAATCGCTGAGTTCATTGCTAAATGTGACGTCTGTCGTCGCGTTAAGGCAGAGCATCAAAGGCCTGCTGGCACTCTTCAGCCTATAGCTATTCCTGAGTGGAAATGGGATAAAGTTGGTATGGACTTCATCACCGGCTTTCCCAGGACCAAGAACGGGAATAATGCTATCTTCGTAGTCATTGATCGTCTCTCCAAAGTGGCTCACTTCCTTCCTGTTCGAGAGAGTATCACTGCTAGTCAGCTCGCTGACTTATACATTTCTCGAATAGTGTCACTTCATGGTGTTCCACTAGAGATCAATTCAGACCGTGGTAGTCTTTTCACTTCTCATTTCTGGGAGAGTTTCCAAACTGCCATGGGAACCCATCTTTCTTTCAGTACCGCTTTCCACCCTCAGTCGAGTGGTCACGTGGAAAGGGTCAATCAAATTCTCGAAGATATGCTTAGAGCTTGCGTTATCTCATTCGGTATGGATTGGGAGAAATGTCTTCCCTTTGCCGAGTTTGCTTATAACAATAGCTATCAATCCAGTCTCAAGAAAGCTCCGTTTGAGGTTCTCTATGGACGAAGATGTCGAACACCTTTGAACTGGTCAGAAACCGGTGAAAGACAATTCTTTGGACCAGACATGATCCAGGAGGCAGAAGAGCAAGTTCGCATCATTCGTGAGAATTTGAAAACAGCCCAGTCTCGTCAAAAGAGCCAGTATGATCGTCATCATAAGGATATGACTTATGAAGTTGGCGACAAAGCTTACCTTCGGGTTACTCCTTTGAAGGGTACCCATCGTTTTGGTATCAAGGGAAAGTTGGCTCCTCGTTACATTGGTCCTTTTCGCATTCTCGCTAAACGAGGAGAGGTTGCCTACCAGTTGGAACTACCCCCACGTCTTTCCAGAGTTCATGATGTCTTCCATGTCTCTCAACTCAGGCGTTGCTTCTTGGATCCCACCCGCGGAGTGGACCACGAAACGCTTGATCTCCAAGATAACCTCACATACCGAGAGTACCCGGTTCGCATTCTTGATCAAGCAGAGCATGTCACTCGACGTCATAACATCAAGTTTCTCAAGGTTCAGTGGTCTCATTATTCCGAGAGAGAAGCTACTTGGGAGCGAGAAGATCGTCTTCGACTAGAGTACCCCACTTTCTTTCCGTCCACCCCTGAATCTCGGGACGAGATTCTTTCAAGTGGGGGCGAGTTGTCACATCCCTAGTTCTGGTATGCTCAAGGCTAGCTAGTCATGTGTGCATCATGTTTAAATTCTATTTAAATTTGAAATGGGGATTTGTGAAACCCTCAGAATCATTTTTGGAAATGACCCAAATAAAAATTGCTCCAAAAAGGTCCAAGAAAATGCTCATGTTGCTCTCTGAAAATATTGGACAGAGATAAAAATCAAACCAATATTTTTAGGAGCTCATAAGTATTTATTTTGGGCATTTCGAATTAATCCAGTAATTAATTGCTTTGGATATATATTGTTATATATATAATATATGTCCAAAAATTCTGTTAATTGGTGAGGAGTTTTGGAGCAATCCAACTAGTTCCTACAAAAATTGACAGAAGAAAAGAAAATGATTTAGTATTATTATTAAATCAAAACAAATGTCAGAAAATAGAAGAGAAAACAAAACAGGAGCAAACTTACCTGCGGCCAGCTCCTGTGCTGGCCCAGCACCGTGCGGCCTGGCCGGCCCAGTTGGCCAGCCCAGCCCGCCTCCTCCTCTGTCTTCTTCCTCGTGCCTACTGGCACTGTGCGTGTCGCGCGCGCGCTCGCCCGTGGCCAAGTCTCCCGCCACCTCCTGCTTCTCCCTCCCGTCGCCCTGGACGCCCTGGACGACGCCACACACCGCCCCGCACCTCTCTCCCTCTCCCTCGCTCTCCCTCTTTCCCCTGGTTCTCTCCCGCGCGACCGCCTGAACACTGTTGTCGCCACTGTTCGCCGTTACCGTAGCCACCGCCTCCCCCTCGCCTATCCGAACAGCCTAGAAGCTCCGCCACATCGCCGGCTACCTCTCCGTCAAGCCACGCGCCTCAGGAGGCCCTGGAGAGTCGCCATCGCCGCCATCTTCAACCTCCCGACGCCGGAGATCCGCCTCGTCGCCCCGCCGACTCCAGCCCTTCCCTGAGCTCGCCGTCGACATCGTCGAGTCCGCAGTGAGCCTCTGCTCCGTTTCCCTCTCCACGTTCTTCCGTTCCCGCGCCATAGCCCCCTTCCCCGCCATGGCCGTAGCTCCTCGCTGCCGATCATGTCGCTGTTGTCGTTCTAGCGCGCGTTAGTCGCACCTAAGCACACGGCCGTGCTCTTGGTGCCACGAGGGTGCTGTAGAGCCCCTCGGCTGGCCTCCCCATGCCCCGCAGCCCGCTCCCGCTCGAAGCCGTGCTCCGGCCACCGCTGCGAGCTCCGCTCCGGCGAGCTCCGGCGCCCCCGCAGCCTCCCACCTGCTTCCCTGGATGCGGACGACGACGGGCTATGCCCAGGTGGTCTCCGCGCGTCCATCCGCCGCTCGTAGCGCAAGTCCGGTGAGTCGCCGCCGTGGCTTGAGGTCGTCGCCGGCCGAACTCCGGCGAGGCCGACGTGGCTGTCATTAGCGCCTAATCCCGCAGCCTAAACCACCCCACCAGCCGCTGACCGTGGGCCCCAGGGCAAGTCAAACCCTGGTCAGTGCGGGTTTGACCCGGGCTTAACCACTGTGTCACTGACGTGTGGCCCCCACACATCAGGTTTGACCCAGGTTGACTGCTGACGCAGTGCTGACATCATGCTGACGCAATAATATTTTCTGGAATTATTTTAACTCAGGAAATTCCAGAAAATGTTTCAAACTTAAAAAATCATAGAAATTCAACCGTAACTCAGATTGAAATAATTTATATATGAAAAATTATCAAAAAAATGCAATCTATCCATCTGTACTAGTTTCATGCATGACAAACCAACTTATACCTACTGTATAAGTGAAACACTAAAATTGCATATATAAGAGCTTAATTAGGAGTTGCATTTGAACTCTTGGTTCAAATGAACTTCAACCAAATGATTTCTAGATGCATTAGCTCAAAATAGCATCACATCTACATGCCATGTTCATGCATCATATTGTTGCATATGTTTGTGTATTGATTGCCGACACTGTTGCTTCTCGATAGGTCCTGCTCCGGAGTCCGTTCCAGAGTACCTGTCTGAGGAGCGGTGCCTTCCTTGTTGATCTACCAGGCAAGCAAACCCCCTTGTTCATTTCAATACAATCCTACTCTCTCGCTCCTACTCTCAGTTATTGCATTAGGACAACAACGATTCATCTGCTACTTTGTGCTGCGGTAGTTGAACCCATTCCTCTGCATGACCTGTCATTGCCACAGTAAATAGTTGAAACCCACTAGCATGTGTAGGAGTTGATTGAAGCCATTGTTGTGTTCCTACCATGCCATGCCTGCTATTGCTTAGAGTGTGTCAGGTCTGATTCATTGGGAATGAATTGGAGTACAGTGCTCTATGTTCTGATGCTAAGAGTGAATGTGTGAACACGATTTGGTAAAGGTAGCGGTGAGAGGCCATGTAGGAGTACATGGTGGGTTGTCTAACTGGAACCGTCCTTAAACACTGAGTTCTGTGTATGTCGTCCAATGACTCGATACTACCACACATTGGAATGCTTAAGTGCCCCTCTCGACTTATTAACCAACTTGATCTCTATCCAGGAGTCGCAACTAGTTTCTGGTGTTTGTAGCTAGTGTTAGTAGTCTACCAAGTGGCACCCGGCCAGGTGGGCTTGGGACAGACTAGGCACAAGTGGCACGGTGTACCAAGCGTAGATCCATCCGGCGAGGTGGGCTTGGGAACCCTACACACATCATTTGGGGTCGTGAGCGACACCCCGGCTGGATCTCCTTACGGATGGAACCCGAATAGGCGATAAACCTGGACTAGAGTCTTGTGTGGTTAGTCAGGTCGTGGCCGACACCCTCGCCAGGCTTCCGCTTGAAGGTTGCCGAGTTACATGACGTGTACATGGCGGTAAGTGGCGAGAGCGTGTGTGAAGAAGTACACCCCTGCAGGGTCCGCGGTTATGGACTTCTTGGATGCTTACATGGTACATAGACAACTTGAAGTGGATACTATAAAATGCTCAAGACAAGTGTGAGTGCTATGGATGGCCTTCTCATAGGGAGACGGGGATGAATCCATGGTAGTGTATTGTGTGGTGATTAGTGGACTCGTGTGCGCCATATCACCTCAAAGAAATTCTGGTAGTCGTAGAACAGGTTAGCCATAGAGTCAAAGCTGGCTTGCTGCAACTAAACCCCACATTACCCTCTTGATACAAATGCATGTATGATAGGATCTGACGTAAGTCTTGCTGAGTACCTTTGTACTCATGTTGCTTTATTTATGTTTTTGCAGCGGAGACTTTGGTCTTACTAGTGATCTCGTGGACTTCGACAAGTAGCTTGTACTTCAGCTACGATCTTGATCGGATATTGTAGTTAGTCAGGCTCTTCAGCCTTTTTTATTTGTAGATGTCTGTACCCAGACATGTAATGCTTCCGCTTGCTGCTTGTATGCTCTGTATGATGGGTCTTGTGACCCCTGTTTGCAATAATGCTATGTTGGCTCTTTGAGCCTTATCTATATGAGTTGTTGAGTTTTGCTGTGATGCCATGTTGTACAGCACATACTTGCATGTTATGCGTACGTGTAATGTGTATTGCTATGTGTGGGATCTGACTATCTAGTTGCTTATCCTTAGTAGCCTCTCTTACCGGGAAATGTCTACTAGTGCTTCCACTGAGCCATGGTAGTGTGCTACTGCTCCAGAACACTCGGGCTGGCCGGCATGTGTCCTTCTTCGTTCCTGTGTCTGTCCCTTCGGGGAAATGTCACGCGATGAATACCAGAGTCTTGTTAGCCCGCTACAGCCTGGTTCACCGGAGTCCTGTTAGCCCAGTGCTACAGCCTGGATTCACTCGCTGGTGACCGACACGTTCGATGCTGGGTCATGGATGCCTGTCCCTGTAAGTTTGTGCCACTTTGGGTTTACGACTAGCCATGTCAGCCCGGGCTCCTTATCATATGGATGCTAGCGACACTATCATATATGTGTGCCAAAAGGCGCAAACGGTCCTAGGCAAAGGTAAGGCGACACCCGTGGGGATACCGTGTGTGAGGCCGCAAAGTGATATGAGGTGTTACATGCTAGATCGATGTGGCATTGAGTCGGGGTCCTGACAGAAAGATGCGTGCCCATCGCAATTTGGAAACTCTCCCAGAAATGATAAGTGAAAAGACTACCACGGTCTAAATTGATCTCTAGTGGAACACTGTGAAGTGACACTATGCAAGCTGACTAGCAGTGATACTCTCTCGAACAGGTAGGAAGTGCGCCAATTTGGAGAGACGATCAATGACTACGAAGATAGCATTATACCCTCTCTTGGTCCTTGGAAAGCCGGTGATGAAGTCCATACCAACTTTATCCCATTTCCACTCAGGAATAGCTAAAAGGCTGAACGGTGCAAGCAAGTCCCTGATTCTCTGCTTTAACGCGATGAAAAACATCACAGGTAGCATTGAACTGAGCGATTTCTGTGTTCATCCTAGTACACCAGATACTCTGGCGTAGGTCCTGATACATCTTAGTACTACCGGGATGATTCGTGAGAGGAGATTCATGAGCCTCCTTAAGGATCAATTGTCGCAGATGTTGATCCTTGGGAATCACCAAGCGATTCTCAAAGAAAATAACTCCTCGATCATCCATAGAGAAACATCCACCAACTCCCTTCTTAATTTTTCTCTTGATCCGGGAAATTCCCATGTCCTGCTTTTGAGCAGAGATAATCCGATCCTCAAGTTTAGGTTTTCATACCAAAGTAGAAAGGAATCCGTGAGGATCAATGTGAAGGTTAATCTTACAGAATTCCTCATTGAGAAGTGGTTGGCCCTGCTGCAACATGATATTGTTGCAATAGGATTTATAGCTTAGTGCATCAGCCATGACACTGGCTTTGCCTAGGGTGTAAGTAACCCCTAAGTTGTAGTCTGAGATCATCTCCAACCAATGTCTTTGCCTAATGTTCAAATATGGCTGGGTGAAGATATACTTGAGACTTTGGTGATCGGTGTAGATCTCGCAACATTTACCAAGAAGGTAATGTCGCCAGGTCTTAAGTGCATAGACTACAGCTGCAAGCTCTAGATCATGTGTAGGCTAATTCTCCTCATGTGGATGCAACTGTCAAGACGCATAGGCAATCATATGATGATCATGCATAAGAATGCAACCTAGTCCCTGTCGTGAGGCATCACAATAGATAACAAACTCCTTAGTGAAATCCGATGGCACAAGTATGGGAGCAGAAGTCAGGCATCTTTTCAGTTCGTGAAATCTGTACTCACACTGTGGGGACCATCAAATTTTTTATCTTTCTTGAGAAATTCCGTGAGAAGTTTGTCCACTTTGGAGAAGTTTTCAATGAAGAGGCGACAATAACTGGCTAGACCAAGGAAACTCCTAACTTGTTTAATTGGTTCAGGTGGAGTCCAATCAAGAACGGCCTGAACTCTCTCGGGATTGACAGCAATGCCCCTATGAGAGATCACGTGGCCTAGGTAGGTCACTTCTAGCAACCAGAATTCACACTTGGAGAACTTGGCATATAGGCGGTGCTCTCTAAGTTTTTCTAACACAAGTCTAAGATGTTAGGTATGCTTTTCCTCATTCTTTGAGTAAATAAAAATATCATTGAGGTAAACCACAACGAACTTATCTAAGTACTCCATGAACAACGAGTTCATCAAGCGGGAGAATGTAGCTAGAGCGTTGGTTAGACCGGAGGACATGATGGCGTACTCGTACTGACCATAACGAGTGACAAAAGTTGTCTTCGGAATGTCCCCGTTTGTCATCTTGATTTGTTGGCAGCCTAACCTTAATTCCATCTTGGAAAAGATTGAGGATCCAGTGAGCTGATCATATAGGTCGTTGATCCTGGGGAGCGGATATTTGTTCTTTATAGTGACCAAATTAACAGGACGATAATCTACAACAATCAGGTCCGTACCATCTTTCTTCTTGACGAAGAGGATGGGGCAAGCCCAAGGGGAAGAACTAGGACAGATGAAACCCTTTTGCAAGGACTCATCAAGTTGTTTCTTAAGCTCAGCTAGTTCTAAGGGTGCCATATTATAAGGTCTCCTAGAGATTAGAGCGGTTCCTGGGATATGATCTATGACAAACTCTACATCTCTGTCAGGTGGAACACCTGGCAGTTCTTCTTGGAAGACATCTAGAAAGTCAAGGGCTACTAGAATATCTTCAAGGTCTGGAAGAGGGTTGGCATTTAGAGAATAGAGCTGACGCCTTGCAACTCTAGGGTAGACAGTGACTATCTTGTCTAATGGTTGTGTAAGCTGACAGACCTGGTGTAACAATCAATCTTGGCATAATGATCTTTCATCCAGTCCATACCCAAGATGATGTTAATATCTGTAGACATGAGGGCTATAAGTGATGCAAGGAATACAAGTTTGTCAACAAGGATTTCATTACCATGGCTCACACTAGAAGTTTGCCATTTGGATCCAGGAGTTTGAATGACTAGTGAAGAGGGCATATCACAAAATGACATGTTGTGCAAGCTAGCATAGCTTTTTGAAATGAAGGAGTGAGATGCTCCAGTATCGAATAGAACTGAGGTTGGATGACAGTTGACAAGGAGTGTACCAAGAACGACATCCGGATCATCATGAGCGTTTTTGGCTGAGACGTGATGCACACGTCCATATTATGTGTGAGTTGGCTTGGCACTGACCTTCTTGCTTGATGGCTTACCATGGAGAACAGACTTCTCGGACTGGGGTGGAGCATAATTGGCTTGAGAGTAGTCACGTGCATAGTGTCCTGACTTCCTGCATGTGAAGCAAGTCCCTGAAGTTGGACGTGGACCCGCATTGACAAGTGGTCTAGCAATAGGCCTGAGTGGAGCATACGACTGAGCTGGGTGAGGCACCACACAAGATGGACTTTGTGAATAAACAGAAGGAAGAGCAGAGTTCGGAACCCAAATCCAGCGCTTCTAAGAGCTAGAGCCGGAGGAGGAACCCAAATTACGAGTGTGCTTACGGGACTCCTCGTAAGTGAGCTTAGCTATCTCTACATTAATGGCCTTGTTCACAAGGATTGGAATGTATGACTATTATGTAGGTGGAGATCATGACGCAACTTGGGGATGAGACCCTTCCAGAACCAAGCCTGCTTCTTGACGCCCGTAGACACCTCTTCTGTAGCATAGGTGGCGAGGTTCTCAAACTCTCTACTATAAGCATCAACAGCCAACTTACTCTGGGTGAAATTACAGAACTCTTCTCTCTTGCGATCGACGAGGGCCTGAGGAATGTGATGCTCGTGAAAACCTCAGTGAAATCCCTTGGGGTAGGAATCTGGCCAATTCAAACCATAGCCTCATAGTTCTGCCACCAAAGACTAGCAGGACCTTCCAGGTGGTATGCGGCATAGGTGACCATGTCATCTTCAGCTACGTTTGCGGAACATAGCTTATGAGTGATGCTACAGAGCCAGTCATCTGCATCGAGTGGCTCGATAGAATGATGAAAGGTAGGTCGGTGCAAGCCAATGAAGTCATGGATGGTCGCAGACTCTTTGTACTGATGTGCAGTGTTCTCCTTGATGTGTGCGAACAAGCGGTTAGACCCACGCGTGTTCCTCTTCATCTCTAACATCAACTCTGCCAATGACGGCTGGTCGGGAGGATCCTCATCCCTACCATCTTCGTGGTTCTGGCTATGAGCAATAGAGCTTCGCTTAACTGATGACATCCTGAGAAACAAAACCAAGGATGGAATCAACATCAACTAAAGGATGCAGAATGTAGGACAAGGAAATTAGTATCTATCAAACTCCTAGGCAATTTCGGTAGCATAACAGCAGTAAAATGCTCAAAATGAGACATCCTACTAACAATGGGGTAGTACAACAACTCAACATCACCACTGAAGGTTCTGAGATAATACTAAATAGTCTACACCAGAAGTACTCGAAAACTAGGATATGACTCTGATCAACCAATCCTATGGGACTATGGATTAGTAACATGTGATCCTGATACACACAAGAAAAACTCTAGTTCCTTAACCCGCAGGAAAGATAGGATGACATTAGATCAGAAGGTCATGAGGTATAAGGAATAAAAAGATCCTTACATTCCCTTCCACAATCAATTCCCTTATATAACTAAAGAATTTCTAGACTCAACTTCGACCTGTTTGGCTTAGTAATCCTATAGGCAGTCAGGATCTGATACCAAAGCTGTCAGGACCCCAATCCTATGTCACACCGATCTAGCATGTAACAAATCATATCACTTTGCGGCCACACGCACGGTATTCCCACGGGTGCCACCTTACCTGGCCCGAGACCATTTGCGTCTTCTAGCTCACGAATATGATTGCATCGCTAGCATCCATATGACAGAGAACCCGGGCCAACATGACTAGTCATAAATCCAAGGTGGCTCAAACTTACACGAATAGGCATACATGACCAGCAACGAACATGTCGATCATCAACGTATGAACCCAACTCGGAGCAAGTTATAGGGACTTAAAGGAACAACGCGTGACATTTCCACGAAGGGACAGACACAGGAACGAAGAAGGACACTTGCCGGCCAGCCGAAGTGTTCTGGAGCAGTAGCATGCTACCATGGCTCAATGGAAGCACTACGAGAAATTTTCCCATAAGAGAGGCTACCAACAATAAACAACTAGGTTGTCAGATCCCACACATAGCAGTACACATTACACATCTGCATAACATGCAAGTATGCGTTCTACAACATGGCATCATAACATAACTCAACAACTCATATAGATAAAGACTCAGAAGAGCCATCATAGCATTTATTACAAAGAGGGGCCACATGACCCAACATTCAAAGCATATAAGCAACAGGCAGAAGCATAAGATGTGTGAGTACAGACAACTACAAATGAAAAAGGACGAGGAGCCTGACTATCTACAACATCTGATCAAGACCGTAGCTGAGGTAACAAGCTACTTGTCGAAGTCCACGTGGAAACTAGTAAGACCAAAGTCATACATCAGATCCTATCATACATGCATTTGTATCAAGAAGGCAATGTGGTGTTTAGTTGCAGCATTTCAGCTTTGACTCAGTGGCTATCCTGTTCTACGACTACGAGTAACTTCTTTGAGGTGAGATAGCGCACACGAGTCCACTAATCACCACACAATACACTACTATGGATTCATCCCCGTCTTCCTACAAGAAGGCCATCCATAGCACTCATAATTGTCTTGAGCATTTTAGAGTATCCACTTCAAGTTGTCTATGTACCATGTAAGCATCCAAGAAGTCCATAACCGCGGACCCGGCTATTCGAATAGATCATGTTAACCCTGCAGGGGTGTACTTCTTCGCACACGCTCTCGCCACTTACCGCCATGTACACATCATGTATCTTGGTAACCTTCAAGCAGAAGCTTGGCGAAGGTGTCGGCCACGACCTGACTAACCACACAAGACCATAGTCCAGGTTTATCGTCTATTAGGGTTCTATCCGCAAGGGAGTCCGGCCGAGGTTTCCATCACGGCCCCAAACAATGTCAGCAGGGTTCCCAAACCCACCATCCGGGTGCCACTTAGTACACCGTGCCACGTGTGCCTAGTCTGCCCCAAGCCCACCCTGCCGGGGGCCACTTGTTAGAAAAATAACACCACCGACAAACACGAGAAACTAGTTGCGACTCCTAGACAGAGATCAAGTTGGTTAATAAGTCGAGAGGGCTTGGAGAGCCAGAAACTAGTTACGACTCCTCGACAGAGATCAAGTTGGCCTTAATAAGTCGAGGGGGCCAGTAGCTAGTCATTGGACAAGATACACATAACTCAGTGCTTAAGGACGGTTCCAGTGAGACAACCCTCCATGTACTCCTACATGTCCTCTCACCGCTACCTTTACCAAATCGTGTTCCCACACTAAACTCTCAGTATCAGAACATAGCATAACACCCCACTTCATTCACGATGAATCACACCTGACACACTCTAAGCAATAGCAGGCATGGCATGGTAGGAACACAACATGACTTCAATCAACTCCTACACATGCTAGTGGATTTCAGCTATTTACTATGGCAATGACAGGTCATGCAAGGGAATGGGTTCAACTACCGCAGCATAAAGTAGCAGATGAATCATTGTTGTCCTCATGCAATAACAGAGAGCAAGAGCGAGAGAGTAGTATTGTATTGAAATGAACAAGGGGCTTTGCTTGCCTGGTAGATCAACAGGGGGCACCACTCCATAGACAAGTACTCTGGAGCACTCTCCGGAGCAGGACCTATCGAGAAGGAACAATGTCGACAATCAAAACACAAGCATAACTTACAATATGATGCATGAACATGGCATGAATATGTGATGTTGTTTGAGCTAATGCAACTATCATTCATTTGGGTGAAGTCCATTTGAACCAAGGGTTCAAATGCAACATCAAATTAAACATTTATAATTGCCATTCATGTGTTTTCACTTCTACAATAGGTATAAGTTGGTTTGTCATGCATGAAGCTGGTACAGATGGATAGATTGAATTTTTTGATAATTTTTCATATATAAATTATTTCAATCTGAGCTATGGTTGAATTTCTATGAAGTTTTGAAGTTTGTAACAATATCTGGAATTTCCTGATTTATTAAAACCAAAAAAGGATTAACTACGTCAGCACTGCATCATGCCTGCATCAGCAGGTCAACACTGATGACCAGATTAAACCTGAAGTGTGGGGTCCACACGTCAGTGTCACGGTTAGTTAACATGGGATAATTAGCACTAATCCTAACCCTAATTGTAATTAGCCAGAGTCAGGCCCCACCTGTCATTGACCCACATGTGTCAAAACTGGTCAACTGGGGGGTCAAACCCAGTCAACCTTCCGGCGTTTAGCTGCCGACGAGGAAGAACACGGCGGAGGGGCTCGGAAAACACCCTCCAGCGACCAAACGCGCGGCAGAGACCACGAGCGAGGAGCTGGGGCTCGTCCACGTCATTTGGAGCAAGCGGGAGGGGTAGGGGTGGCCTGAGCTCGCCGAAAATGAGCTCGGGGCGACGATGGTGATCTCCGGCGGCCGGAGGTGGAAACGACGGTGATGGCGCCTCCTCGGGGTGCGCTGGCTTGCGTAGCTGAGGGAGACAATGCAGGGCAACGACGCGGAGCTTGTGGGCACGACGAGAGGGCGAGGGGGAGGCGGTGGTTGTGGCAGCGGCTAGCGGCGGCGATGGCAGCGCTCGGCTATCGCGGGAGGGAGAGATCCAGGGGAGGAGGGACAGTGAGAGAGAATGAGAGAGGTACGGGGGGCGTGGCGACGTCGAAGGCGTCGAGGGAGTGAGGCAGACAGGCAGGAGGTGGTCGGACGCGTGGCCGCGCGTGCCGGGCGCATGGCCGCGCGTGCCAGGTGCGTGCCCCTATCCATATGGCGCGAGGAAGGGGATGACTGGCAGTGCAAGTTGGCTGGGCCGGCCTACCGGCTCCTCGGCTGCACAGTGCCAGGCTGCCAGGTAAGTTCCTTTTTTTTATTTTTGTTTCTATTATCTTTTCTGACATTTGTTTCTGATTTAGTAAAAATACTAAATCAACTTATTTTCTTCTGTAAATTTTTGTAGGGACTATTTGGATTACTCCAAAACCCCTCACCAAAATTCAAAATTTTGGGACATATTATATATATATAACAAATATATATCCAATACAAATAATTACTGGATTCATCCAAATGGCCAAAAATAAATAGTTATGAGCTCCTAAAAATATTGGTTTGAATTTTACCTCTAACCAATATTTCCAGAGAGAAACATGAACATTTTCTTAGACCTTTTTGGAGCAATTTTTATCTGGGTCATTTCTAGAAATGATTTGTGAGGGTTTCACAAATCCCCAATTCAATATTAAATGGAATTTAAACATGATGCACACATGACAAGCTAGTCTAGGCCATACCACAAGTAGTGATGTGATAACAACACATGGTTATTGTATTTCGACCATGTGTGATGTTTCTTGTTCCCAATCCCGCCTGCATCCCTAGAAAATATCTGCCCGCCTCGAGGGTTCTTCTGTGTCATAAAACATGGTTGTTATCTCTGGACCGTGTGCGGTGTTTCTTATTCCCAATCCCGCCTACATCCCTAGAAAATATCTGCCTGCCTCGAGAGTTTTTCTGTTTCATAACAAATGGTTGCTATCTTTAGACCGTGTGTGATGCACCGTCATCAAAATTTTCAATGGTCCCGGCATTTCAATCCCGCATTTGACTCGCGAGTAGTTAAATTTTCAGTACCCGCGTTATTTCCTCAAACACACCCCCCTCCCACATAGCAAAACCTTCTTGGGTGCACACACACACACACCCACCCCTCCCCCGCCGCCGCCGCCACAAGGCCTCCATTGTCAACATCTACTGGTTTGCCCATGTAACTTACCCACCGATCTCTATACCCAGGCTGCCCCTGAGTTTCTTAGATGACGCCTGCCAAACGCCCCCTTTCTCACAGATCCGCATCCCCATCCCCATCCCCCACTCCAGAGCATCGCAGCCTAAGCCCGTCTACGCTTCCCGTGGAGCTCGAGGAGCAACTGACCCAAAAGAGATGTACCGTGGTCTCTTTGCCCGGATGTCGCTGAGGAAGCTGACGACCATTACTGGACGCAGACACTCAATCAGCGGGCTAGAGTATGCGGGTATGTGGCGGACGACAGCTACGACATCGAGGTCGTCGACAGCGACGGCCTGAGGCGGGCTATGTCACATGTTAAGGGGCCCACCCCCAACCCCTCGGGTTCATCCGTCATCGATCTCATCCATGGCCCTGCCGTCGATCTCCTCTGGGTCGCTGTCAAGAATTTGCCATCCTATATCACCATCGAGCCCCTTTTGTCATTTCTGAAGGACACGTTCTGCGATGCTGGCTTGGGATCCACAACTTCCAAGTTAGACCTCATTGACGGTGACCACGAGGAGGGCACCCTCTCCGGCTCTTCCAAGGGGAAAGAGCCCATCTGCTCTTCCAAGGGGAAAGAGTCTATCTGCGACATCAGGGAGGGCACCCTATAGCCGTGCTCTTCCAAGGGGAAGGAGCCCATGTGTGAACACATGGAGTGCATCCAGGGTCCGCGCTCTTCCCACTGGAACGAGCCCATCTGTGACAAGTGAGGAAACCCATGATTTGTTTTGCCGTGCCTCTTCATAGGGGGCAACCCATGATTTATTTTGTCGAGTCCCTTTTGTAGTGTAGTGAGAATATGTCTAGTTTTAATTGCTATATCTAGTTGTTTGCAGTATGCCTTGTTTATTTCAGTTGTTCACAATGTGATGCTCTATATGTGCAATTATTTACTGTGCAATACATTTCATAACTCCAGTTTTAAACATACCGATAGGAATGCATATATTTGCTTGCAGTTAAGCCTGTTATAGCTAGCATGTGCCTCTTTTAATGTTTTTTGATTGTTCTGTTGTTTGTAGTTACCATATGTCCAGTTTCAAATGCTACCTTTGGTTGTTCTTAGTATGCCTTGTTTATTCTAGTTATTCACAAGTTCTATATGTGCAAGTATGAACTATGGAGTTCAATTTCATTAGTACAAGTTTCAACAATACCACTATGAATGCCTACATTTGGTTGCTGCATCTTGTAGTTAACACGCCTTTCCATTTTTATTTAACAATAACTAGTGTACTTAGACCGGCACAATACCATTTTGAATGACTATGTTTTCTTATTGTTAAATGTTAGGCCTGTGGTAGTTAACACACCGTTCCACTTGTTTTGCTTTACTAGCGTGCTTAAACCTACACACTGAAGCTAGCTTTTGGAGATTATTTTGTCTGCCATGGATAATTTTGGTTGATGGTTACCTTGTTGTGCTTAACATGCTTCTCGATGTACGTACATAGGACAATTTTGGGAACGACTGTTGTTTTCCATCGAGGTTAGTTTCATCCCATGGCTTATATATGCTCACTGTTCGGGATATTGGTAGCTTATACCATATAGGCCGGGGGCTGATAAGGGACTAGTCGGTGAATCAGACTTTTAACTAAATATATCTGCAACCCATTTATCATAATGTTAACTAGGGCCATATGTAATATATCTGAGGCTACATTGCAACATGCACTGTACTTAATGTCTAAATATGCAATCCTAGGCTACATAGAAACAAGGAAGAGTGTTCCCTTACTATTCTGATGATGTCTAGATATATGTAGAAGAGAAGCAGCAACAACAACAACACAACCCTGTTTGGATACTCAACTTAGCTAGAGGTTATAGTTAGTTTCTTGCTCATGACTAACCTTGAACTAACTCCATCGAAAGAGTTGTTTGGATGACAGGGTTAGATACTTAGATTGACAATAAATGCACTAGGAGAACTAGCTCCAATTAGCACCTCTAGGGTTGGATAGAATTTTTGGGTGGGTTATATATGCAACTACCTCAAACTAGCCCTCATGTTTAGACATACTTTAGGGCTATTTGAGCCCAAACTAGCTCAAACTAACTCTAACCCATGGATACATCAACAGTTAATGAGCCGATAATTTGTAAGAATGCAATAAACTCCTTCTGGCCCATAATATAAGATGTTAATTCATCTAATGTGTGAGTATATTGGATGTTATAAGATATTATAAAAGAGTGTTGTACTACATCATTGTGCAATTGGTGTTTAGCTTCTAATATTAACATGGTGCTTTTAGGTACATATGTCATTGGTTAAGATCCGCGCTTCGACCCTTTCTCTGTATGGGGAAATGAGATATCGATTAACCAGCATCAAGTGAGGAAGCTGATAAAGATTGTTAGTAAAATGGGTCAAAATATGGCAATTAAACTATTTGTTTACACTTTATCCAATAGAACAACGAACTACAGGATGATAAGTAAGAACTCTGCAGTCTTCTTTTTACTACCCATAGTGAATTGTGTTAAGGACAATGTCTAAATATTTTTTCTCCTTTTCAGTGGTTCCCGAGGCAGCTTACTCAAGATTACCTCTCAAACTACATGTTTCGTGGGCATGCAAACGTTAAAGTATTTCTAATAGAACAAGATGATTATCTAGATGTTTTCATGAAGACCATGAAGGATGGGCGGTCGGCCATTACAAGGGGTTGGGCTAGACTCATGTGTGTGCCTTCCACATGGAGGAGGGCACAATATGGGCATTCCGCTTCACCTTGTTCAACAACCAGAATGTATTTTGGTTCTTTCTTTATCGTCTTTAATAGTACAAGTATACAATTGTGGTTCATCATTCTTTATTTGGTTCTTATGTAATTCTTGATATGTACCTATGAATCGAATAATACATTGGTTGTTTGAACCTGATGGATAAAGCTATAGCATACATTCAAATTCAAATTAAAATCAAGTACAATTTGGCATAGCAGCAATTAAATTATGGTGAAATTATGCTCTCCAGGTCGTTACGGCACACACGGTTGGTAAAACACAAATGTTTGCAATATACACCATAATCCGAGATGGTTCACAGAGAGGAAACGTGTGCAAGCATACACACAGTTCCCGTTTGCAAACCGTGTGCAATGTAAAACAATATCACAAACCGTGCGGGCAAACTGAACGTTTGTGATAGTTTCTTTATCGTACAAGATTCGCAACCATGAACTATTTCTGATGAAGTATGCACCGTAAACGTTGCACCACATAATAGCGGCCGTGATAGTTGTCGTGTACGACAATGTTACGACAGTCCAACGTTTCATAATCCTATCCAACACTCGTAAGACAATTAGTTGATCTTCTTAACTAGTTACCGCATACGGTTTGGGAAAAGCGAATGTTTGTGATTGTATGCTTATCATACACATTCTATAATAGTGAACTGTATGTAGTGGGCCGCGCATCGTAAATTTAGCACCACAGAATATCGACTGCGATGGCAATGCGAGCACAAACAAGTAGGAGTACTATATATGCATCTTGGCTCCCTATCCCTGACAGTTTCTGGGTCGTGTGGGAAGGACCCCCTATCGCCCACACTCACTTGGAGACGGTTCCAAATGCCGTCATGGAAAGGGGTTCAAAACCATTTGTATAGCACCATGTGTACCAGTGATTACTCGCAAGCCGACGTGTTAAAGGGGATGTCAATCCCTTTCAGGTAACGGCACCAAAAAATGGCATGGAGACGGGATAAAGTTGTAATAGATTGAATAAATAGATCGCAAATAAAATAAGGGACAATTGCATTTTTGCCCCTAGTTGGTTCCTACCCACGGGGTTTACCCTTACTTTTCGAGCTTGCTCAGTTTTGCCCTTACTTTTTCCGCCGAGGTCCCTCGAATGCCCTTTGACCGTTTGACCAAAATTTTGAAAATTCATAACTAATTCATATGAACTCATAAAAATGCAAATAAGATATCAAAATGTTCAGATAAACATTACCTTTATGTGCATATCATTTGCATTCAGGACAAAAGCACCCTTTAAACTACCTGAGGTAATTAATGTTATTAACATTATTGAAAATAAAAAGGTACAAACCATATTTTTTTCATGAATAAAAATTACATGCAAATGTAGGTGATTTTTTCTGAACATCTTGATATCTTATTTGCATTTTTTAGAGTTCGTATCAATTTTTTATGAAGTTTCCAAATAATGGTCAAAGTCGTTAGAACATTCATAACAAGATGATACGAACTCGGAAAAATGCAAATAAGATATCTGGATGTTCAGAAAACATCACCTACATTTGCATGTAATTTTTTCATGAAAAAAATATGGTTTATACCTTTTTATTTTTAATAATGTTAATAACATGAATTACCTCTGGTAGTTTAATGGGTGCTTTTGTCCTGAATGTAAATGCTATGCACATAAAGGTAGTGTTTATCTGAACATTTTGATATCTTATTTGCATTTTTCTGAGTTCATATGAATTAGTTATGAATTTTTAAAGTTTTGGTCAAACGGTCAAAGGGCATTCGAGGGACCACGACGGAAAAAGTAAGGGCAAAACTGAGCAAGCTCGAAAAGTAAGGGTAAAACCCGTTGGTAGGAACCAACTAGGGGTAAAAATGCAATTATCCCCTAAAATAAAGTGCAGCAAGGTATTTTTGTATTTTTGGTTTATTAGAACTGAAAATAAAAGCAAAGGAAAATAGACCGCGAAGGCAAATAAAGAAGAGACCTGGGGGCCATAGGTTTCACTAGTGGCTTCTCTTGAGAAAAATAGCAAACGGTGGGAAACAATTAATGTTGGGAAATTGATTGAACTTCAAATACTCATGATGATATCCAGGCAATGATCATTATATAGGCATCACGTCCAAGATTAGTAGACTGACACCTGCCCGCATCTACTACTATTACTCCACCCAACGACCGCTATCCAGCATGCATCTAGTGTATTAAGTTCATGGAAACACAGAGTAATGCAATAAGAACGATGTCATGATGTAGACAAGGTCTATTTATGTAGAAATATACCCCATCTTCTAATCCTTAATAGCAACGATACATACGTGTCATTTCCCCTTCTGTCACTGGCATCAAGCACCGTAAGATCGAACCCATCAAGCACCTCTTCCCATTGCAAGATAAATAGATCAAGTTGTCTAAACAAAACCAAAATATCGGAGAAGAAATACGAGGCTATAATCAATCATGCATATAAGAGATCAAAGAAGACTCAAATAAATTTCATGGATAAAAACATAGATCTAATCATAAACTCAAAATTCCTCGGATCCCAACAAACACACCACAAAAACACTTACATCATATGGATCTCCAAGAGACCATTGTATTGAGAATCAAGAGAGAGAGAGGAAGCGATATAGCTACAAACTATAGACCCATAGGTCTACAAAGAACTACTCACGCATCATCGGAGTGGCACCAATGGACATGATGAAGCCCTCTGTGATGGTGTCTAGATTGGATCTAGTGTTTCTGGAACTTGCGGTGGCTGGAATTGATTTTCATTGAGTCTCCTAGGGTTTCTAGAATATTGGGATATTTATAGAGCAAAGGTGGGCATAACCCACCTGTGCCTGGTCCCCCAGGTGCACCCTGGTGGGTTGTGTGCCCCTCGAGGCACCCCTCTGGTACTTCTTCGGCCCATCTTGTGTCTTCTGGTCCAGAAAAAATCCACAAAAAGATTTCCTGCGTTTGGACTCCGTTTGGTATTAATTTCCTCCGATTTAAAAAACAAGCAGAAAACAACAACTGCCATTGGGCACTATTTCAATAGGTTAGTATGAAAAAATGATATAAAATGATTATTAAATGAATGTAAAACATCCAAGAATCATAATATAACAGGATGGAACAATCAAAAATTATAGATACATTGGAGACGTATCAGCATCCCCAAGCTTAATTCTTGCTCGTCCTCGAGTAGGTAAATGATAAAAACAGAATTTTTGTTATGGAATGCTGCCTAACATGTTCATGAAATATTCTTTTATTTGTAGCATGTAGAATTGGACTTTTGTATGGTTCAAAGCAATAGTCTAGTTTTGACATGATGACTTTAATACTCATGCATATCAACGAGCAACAATGTCTTTCAAAATATCTACGCTAAAGCAAGTTATCCCTAGCCCATTATGCTCAATCATTGATCCATTCATGAAACACACTCAAATACTTGCTATACCCAAAGCTCAAGTACAATCATAGTGTCCCTTAGTTGGATGGAGACTCAAGTTAAAAATAAAAATTGCATAAATTAAAAGAAAGGCCCTTCGCAGAAGGAAGTAGGGTTTTGTAGAGGTGCCAGATCTCAAAGCGAAAATTGAGAGATAATTTTTTTGGGGAGGCATACTTTTCCCACCAACGAAAATAACTTAGAGTTCCCAAAACTTCCCATGCTAGATATGTCATAGGCGGGTCCCAAACAGAAAATAAAGTTTATTCCTTTTTCCACCATACTTTCACTTTCCATGGCTAACCATATCCATGGGTGCCCTCCATACCCACACTTTCCAAGGAATTTATTATTTGACAACATAAAGTAAATTCATTTTCATTTCGTGACTGTGCATCCCTAATACCTTTGATGTACTCTCGTGCAATGATAAGTGAATAAACACTCATCATGAGAATAACACATCTAGCAAGGAAAACATCAGCCACCCCTCACCGCCTCGCGAGTGTTACGAGCACACAGAAGAGAAATTTATTTTGAAAATTAGAGATGGCACATGCAAATTTGGTTAGGACGACACAGAAATACCGCATATAGGTAGGTATAGTGGACTCATATGGCAAAACTAGTTTAAAGGGTTTTGGATACACAAGTAGTGATCATACATAGTGTAAATGAAGGCTAGCAAAAAGATTGAGAAGCAACCAACCAAGAAACAAAAAATCCCGTATGCAAGCATTAAGCATAAGTAACACCGAATAATGCACCACAAGTACGATATAATTTTATTGCATAACTATTGACTTTCTTGCTTGCATAGGGAATCACAAACCTTAACACCAATATTCTTACTAAGTCATAATTACTCATCAACCTGACTCACATATCATATAGTCATATCTCAAAACCATTACAAAGAATCAAGTTTATTTTGTCCAATGATCTTCATGAAAGTTTTTATTATATCCTCCTTGGATATCTATCACTTCGAGACTAATTTCATATGTTGCTTTTAATAAGCTCAAACAAATTTAAGTGAAGAACATGAACATAATATTTCTTTCTCTCAAAATAATTGAAGTGAAGCAAGAGAGAATTTCTTCAAAATTTTACTAACTCCGAAATAAATCTAAGTGAGCATTTCTTCAAAAATAACAAAGCACACCATGCTCAAAAAAATATAATTGAAGCACTAGAGCAATTCCATGGCTCTAAACATTGAAGTGAAGTATAGGAGCAAGCATATCATAATTTTTGGCTCTCTCAAAAAGGTGTGTCCGGTAAGGATTCAAGACTTAAAACACTAAGCAAAACAAGCAAAGACTCATATCATACAAGACGCTCCAAGCAAAACTCATAATATGTGACGAATAAAAATATAGCTCCAAGTAAAATAACGATGGTTGTTAGAAGAAAGAGGGGATGCCACTCGGGGGCATCCCCAAGCTTAGTTGCTTGCAACTTCTTGAATATTATCTTGGGGTTCCTCGAGCATCCCCAAGCTTAGCCTTTTGCTAATCCTTATTCCTTCATACATCATGATTTGACCCAAAACTTGAAAACTTCAATCACACAAAACTCAACAAAACCTTTGTGAGATCTGTGAGTATAAGAAAGCAAACCACTACTATAAGTATTGTTGCAAACCCATTCATCTTTCATATTTGCATTATATCTACTATATTACAACTTTTATATGGCAATAACTCTTTGAAGAAAACCATAGAATCGTCAAAACAAGCACACAACGCAAAGAAAACAGAATCTGTCAAAAACAGAACAGTTTGTAGAAATCTGACTACTTCAAATACTTTTGTAACTCCAAAAATTCTGATAACTTACGAAGACGTGAACAATTTTTTATTAATCTTCTACAAAAAGAATCAACTGAAAATCACTCTTCTGTCAAAAATGGGAAATGTGGGTCTCGAAGAGACCATTGTATTGAGAATCAAGAGAGAGAGAGAGAGGAAGCCATCTAGGTACTAACTACCGACCCGTAGATTTACAATGAACTACTCACGCGTCATCGGAGAGGCACCAATGGACATGATGAACCCCTCCGTGATGGTGTCAAGACTTGATCTGGTGTTTCTGGAACTTGCAGCGGCTGGAATTGATTTTCGTCGACTCTCCTAGGGTTTCTGGAATATTGGGGTATTTATAGAGCAAAGAGGCGGTGTGGGAGGCAACTGAGGTGGGCATAACCCACCTGGGCGCGCCTGGGCCCCCAGGCGTGCCCTGGTGGACTGTGCCCCCTCGGGGCACCAATATGGTAGTTCTTCGGCCCATCTTGTGTCTTCGGGTCCAGAAAAAATCAACCAAAAGTTTTGCTGTGTTTGGACTCCATTTGGTATTGATTTCCTTCAATGTAAAAAACAAGCAGAAAACAACAACTGGCACTGGGCACTATGTCAATAGGTTAATACCAAAAAATGACATAAAATGATACTAAAATGATTGTAAAACATCCAAGAATGATAATATACCAGAATGGAACAATTAAAAATTATAGACACGTTGGAGACATATCATGGACGCACCCATTCGCAAGATAGTGGGCGCAAGCGAAAGTTTTCCAGACACACCTAAGGAGCATGACGTGTGGTGCGGGGAACAAAAAATTCACCCACATGGCACCGTTGCAACAGCCGCTCATGCCCATCCGCAACCCAAGCGGCGGTCATCCTCCATCACCCTAGCAAAGAGACGAGGGAGCTACAGATGGCTGCGTGGAGGATCGCACAGCTTAACAATGAATTCCAGCGCCGTGTCCTCCGTGTGGCCTGCTATTAGCATTGGAACAGTTGGGGGAGGGATGACAAGTTCGCTGCTCGGCCCGCCTCAGCCACAGGAACTGCGTCGACCCAGACCGTGCCCCATAGCTCCACCTTGTGTGCTTGACCCGGCATCTATGGCTATAGAGGAGGCAGGCACTTTGTGTCGAGAAGAAGCCCTCACCACTGCGACAGGGGCACGAGCTCGGGCCCTGCCCTCGCCATGATGGAAGCATAACTGGATAAGTTGAAGAACAAGATGGTGGATGAGCATCGCCACTCCCCCATAGCTCCCTTTATAGTGGAATAAGGGGGAGGGGGTTGGCTCTCCACTATCCCGGGGAACAATCCCGCTCCTCCAATCCAGTCCCCCGGACTCCTGATGGCATCCAGATTTGTTGGCCACCCCATTACACCAATCCAGGGCGTTGCTTTTTCTGCCAAGGCACACATTCCTCCACCCTGCGCATCCAACACCAACCCCACGCAATGCATGCGGCGCGGGTGGCGGAAGCATCAGGCATAGTGGGTGAGGTAAAGATAAAATGGCATTTACCCCCGGCTCACGTGCGGAAGCCCTAATGGGGTCCCGTGAACATGTGTGCACCCGGTTTATGACGCGAACGGAGCACACCGTTTGAATGTTGAAGATGCCATGGGAGACTTGGGAGCAAGATCAAACCTAGGTTAATGAAGAAGCAATGAAGATCTAAAAAATACAAGCGTTAGCCCCTAAAAGGTCAATATATGCACATGTGCAATTGTTGGGCCTACCCCAACGATGCCCGGTGGCACATATGGACCAGGCTCGGGGGCTCCTGTCGATGTGGCAAACATTTATGTTTGCCGCCCGTACTTGTGCACAAGCTCACTGCTAGTCATACATCTAGTATCAACATAAGACAAGCCAGAGAAATCACTCTTCGGGAGATCATGGAGTGCATTAAGAAGATCATGTCAATAGGAGAACACCTCAGGAAGGCCTCCCTTGCCGAGAAGGAGAACCCAGCCGGGTCGAAACCCCCCTAAGGGCCAAGGCCATGCCACCATGACAAGGGTCCCAAGGCCACAAGACAAGAGCCCTGCAGGCTCCGTACCGGCAGGCCTCCATCAAGACGCCAGTGCTCTAACTCATCATACACAAGTGATTAAACAAGGCGGTGTTGAGCTATCAAGTGGATGGGTGGATCTTCTCAGGTAAGTGGCAACCTGCCGGAGAGGACATTAACTTTATTCACACCCATCCAGATGGTGTGTCACGCTAATAAGGAGAAGACGGATAAGCGGCACGATAGATTTGTCGGGCTTCAACCTCAACATGACACCTAGAATCAGATTTAATGTGCATTGTCCTAACTTCCAAAGTTAGGTATGATAGGACTGTTAGCTATATAATCATACTATAACTAATGCTAGGAGATCCGAGGAAACCTAGCAAGGGGTTCGAACATTTTAAACCGATCAACACTTGTACGTGGATGTTGCTCTCCCAAGGCACACTTGCCGGGATTTAGCTCGTCGCATCTTCGTGTTCCTCCAGATCAATCCACCACAGCAGGAGTAGGGTTTTACACTACAAAGTGGCCCGAACCTGGGTAAAAGAGAGCTATCCATCCTCGTGCTCCCCTGCTATTTCTGCTCTTTGTGCAATCTGACCGTCCCCTTGCCGAACCACAAAGGGGCACGCCTGCCCCTGTCGGCATTCCGGGAACAGGGGTCCCCAGACTTGCATGCCTGCGGCCCATGGTGTGGCTCCACCAGTGGCCCAGTACGGCCTGTCTTCGTCAACCAACAATCAAGACCCTCGCGAGGGGCCAAGCCTCACGAGGCGGATGACACAAGGCCTCCTTAGGAGCGGCCTCACCAGGCGGTCTCGCGAGGGGGCAGAGAGATCAAGGCAAGGGGTACCTCATGAGGGTCCCATGCAAGCAATGACAACCAAGGCCAGGCAGGCGCCAGGCAGGCGCTAGCGTGTGCAGTGTCCTCGTTTCCCCTTTGGCGCTAAGGGGCAAGTGCAGGCGCGGAGTACTGATGCATCAGGCAAAGATTTCCATATCAGTGCAACAAGACCAAGACCAGCAGGATGGTAGTACGGAGGTCATCGTGGAGCCCAAGACGGCGTCATCACCAGCACCTTTGACAAGCGAAGACCACCTTTAGTCAGGATAGCTTGTACTAGCTGTCCCCTTTCAAATCGGTCGTTGTTGGATCCCTTCCCGCTCAATATTTGGGAAGAGGACCAGGGCCTCTATAAATAGGACCTAGCCACCACCATAGGGGCGGATCCAAAACCACAACAAGTAGAACACCACACCAGCTCAAGAACACCTCTCCTCAGGAGGCTGTTCTTCCCTTGCACTGTTCATCACCAGCCCAAGAGGCAATCCACCACCACCACACAGGAGTAGGGTATTACACCACAATGGTGGCCCGAACCTATATAAATCTTGTGTTTCTTGTGTTGTGAGTTCACCGAGCTAAGCTTAGAGAACGTGGCGAGGCTGAGAGCAAGACTCGGTTGGGGGAAATCTTCGTGCAAACCCCAGTGTTCGAACCTCAAGGGTTTTGCCGGAACCCGCAATCTGACATTTGGCGTGCCAGGTAGGGGTGCACCGGAGCTTTCCTTCAGCTAGTTAGCTCGTCGTCGCTCTGCAAGTCCAATGTCTGGTGACCCGATGACCAGCACCGGCCGCTGGGCAGCCCGGGCGATGCCGCCTGCCCAAGAAGACCTCAACCCACGCCCTAGGCAGCCTGCGCGCCGTAGAGCGCGGCGGGGTGTCCGCGGCTGGTGCGGGCGGCCGCAAGGGCCACAAGCCACACCACGGCCACGGCGCCGCACACCTGACGGGAACAAACAAACATGAGAGTTGAGCTCACTGTGGCTCGGGAGCTGCTACGATTCAGGTTGATGGAGAGCGGTCGGGATGCGTTGCTGGAGCGCGTTGCCGAGCTCCTAGATGCCGTGGCCTCGGAGGCACCGCCTTTCTGCTTCCATCTTGCACCCCAGGCCTCAGCCGGATCACACGGTAGACCTCTCTGCACCCGCGTGCCCCCAAGCGCGCCCCAGGGCTTCATCGACACTAGCTCAACCATCGGCGCCGAACGCCAGGTCGCACCCGCACCACCTTCGGTGAATGGGGGCGCGTGCGTTGCCGCCCATGGCCCGGGCGGGCCGCTGCCCTACCATCCTCAAGACGGCGCACTAGGTCGGGCAACATGGAGTGTGGGGCACTATGGCGAAGTCTTCAAGGCGGCAGCTGCAGAGGCTGACGTGCCCCGCATGGTGGATCAGGAGTATGCGCTGGAAGACGACCCTGGCTCGTTTGTCAAACCAGGCTGGGAGGAAGAAACTCCAGAGGTCGAGCCCTTCTAGGAGCCTCAAGGGAGCCTCACCAACCGCGCCGGTAGCAGCAGCTACTGGGTACCACTAATTCCTCAAGAGCAAGCTTATGCTAATCATGGGTCGCAGGAGGTTCAGGTCACAACAGCGGACGGCAGCCCCAGCTCGGCAGCCTCCCTTCCACCAAGAGGAGTGCACTAGGGGCTGCAGGAGAGGGGTAGGGAGCAAGGCCCCTCCCCATGGCACACGGAGCAAGGCGTCCCCCAGAGGTGGGCCCTCTGCCGGGGAGGTGCTGCAAAGCCTACCCCTGGCAGAGGACCCGTGGTCGCCGAGGGCGCCGCTGGCGTCCCCTTTTCCCCTTGGTGTCATCCTAGTTTCCGGTCGCCGCCAGTGGTGGTCGATGGTGGCGCAAGGCGGGCCCCTTGTCTGGCGATATGAAGCAAGGCCCGGCACCTGTGAAGAATGCCCAGTGCCTGTAAAGCTCGCCGCCCGTGACACTCTCATGTAATAATGAGTGGGGCTGTACATGCCCTGGAGCCTCAGGAGCACCACCCTCGGGCCTTGGGGGTTCCCTCCCACGCCTAGTGGCAGCACTTAGCTCCGCGCTGGTGAGAAGACATGAAGACTAGACTAGGTGCCGGACGCGGCCGTTTGCTTTTTTGACTCCCTTTCTATAGTCATGCTTCCTTGCTTCGGATTTAAGTTGGAGTTGAGTTTTCATTTGTGTGCGTGCGGAGGGTGAGTTTTGTCGTTCGTGTGATTTCTTGCATTCTGGTTCATGCTTAATTTGGAGTTCGCACCATCTGCCTCCCCCTCGCGAGCCCCTCACGGGCGGGGCTGGGCGAAGCGCACGTATGCTACACGCATGCCACACTAGGGCCGGCACCTGCTCTCACAAGGCCCTCTCGACCGGGTCAGCAGGTCCCTTAGGGGATCCTCAGAAGCTCACGACCTCATGAGATGGTTCAGGACCTGTCCTCGCTAAAGGTAAACTACAACAGCAAGCTTGCCTCAGAGCCCGTTGGCTCATAGAAGCATATATTCAGCTTGGCCCTGAGAGCATAGAAACGGCAATATTTTTACATGAGGGGCATCCCCTCACAAAATGCTCTTAAAACCTTTTGCGCCGCGCCCAAGCTTCTGTATGCAGGATAAACAATGGAGAAACACGGGATTAGTAAGACATATCGCTCACCGCGTCCCCCGGGTTGCCTCTAGATGCATCACTGGCGCCGCTGTCGCTGTCACTGGCATCGCCATCATCATCACCGGCGCTGCCGTCACCATCATCGACCACGCCTTTGTCCGCCGCAACGACCACCTCGTCGTCGTCAGAAGCAAAGTCCCTAACAAGCGCATCCACGTTATCCTCCACCCGCCGCACCAGGTTGCCCCGGATGGCCTCGGGCACCGGGGCGATGGCGGTGTCAAAGTGAAAGTCAAGATAGGTGTTCTGAAGGTTGCTGAAGACGCGGGAAAACGCGTGCCCGAGCAGGTTGTGGCTCCTCTCCTCAGCAAGCTGGTGAGCTCTCTTGGAGCGGTTCTCCAGGAGCGTCACCATGTCAGTAGAGAAGCATAGATGACTGGCATAGTCGGTCGCGTGGGGATGCGGGGAGTTCTCATTACACATGGTGCCCAGGGCCAGGTCAGCCCTGTTCCTGAGGTCAGCATGGGGCCCTGCACGTGCTCCAACGTCCGACGTTGAAGGACTTCCTCCCTGTTCTGCTGCATGATGGACTCGGCATCGGCAACCCGCAACTGAAGAAGAAGCAGCTCAGTGCGGGCGGAGGCCAGCTCGTCCTGCGCCGAGACTAGGGTGGTTGCGGAGGCCTCCGCGTGACGTTCCGCTTCGGTTAGCCTGGACCTGAGGGCGGCAGCCCTACTCGCAACCTCGGCTTCAACCAGCTTCAGCTTTAGGTCATACCTGCTCGCAAGATCCGCACGAGCCTCGGACACGCAAGGGTCGACCTCTTCCTGGACCCGGGCCTCGCGTGCGCCAATGGCGTCCTTCGCTTCGGCAACCTGGCGCTTCCTCGTCTCCAACCGCTTGAGCTCAAGACTGCACTCGGAAGCCTCCAGCGTCAATGCTTCCTCATGCTTCAGGACCTCCTCCTTGTTGATAGGCGTCCCCCTCGGTGATGCTAGGGCGGCTTGGCGCAACTCCACCAGCTGCTCCAAAGAAGCGCTCCAGGTTGGAGCTCCCACGCGCGCTTCTTTGCAATCTCGTGATGACGATCTGCTTCCTGGGCCTCCTCCAAAGCTCGGGAGCAAGCCTCACGCGAGGTTGCAAGGGACGCCTCGGCCTTCACATTGTCAAGCTTGCGCTGGTGGCATGTGAGGTTGATGGCCACCTTCCGTTTATGATGTTCCTCGATCAGCCGTAGGCCCTCGGCTTCAAGGCGCACGTCTACGTCCGCAAGCTCTCCACCAAGCTGGCCCATCGCGTCGATCGCCTTTTGGAAGAACTCATGGCATACGACGCTTCATTCGCGTGCAAACATGAGCGCGCGGCTGATGTCGTCCCCGCCACGGGCGCCGTCGGCGGGATCCGAAGCGGTTCGCCCCCTCTCGGCAGGGTGCTGGGGGCTGGCGCCCCCATGGTCGCTGGCTAGGCCCTGCAAGGGACCCAGACCAGCGCAGGCTCGCCGTTTGAAGAGGAGCCCAGGGTTGACGCCAACCAGTAGCCGTCCACGACAAGAGGAGGAGACCTGGGTAGGCTGGCCACGCTCCAGGCAAGGTTGCGAAGGAAAGGCGGCAAGGGCACGGGCTCAAGGAACCTTGCGGACAGGCTTGCTTCTCCGGCTGACGCCACGCCATGGGCGGCGTGCTGGCCTGGGGCGCTCAAGGCTAGCGATGAAGGCAAGGCCAGAGGAAGCTGCTTCTCGGCAGACTCAGCGGACTTGGCATGAGGGATCCTGAAGAGCCACGGTCAGCAAGGGAAGCAGTGATTGGGGAATTACAAGGATAATGTACTTACCCGTCTATGGCGACGTACTTCCTATGTTTCAACGGCTGGATGGTGCCACCACTTCAGCTCGAAGACTCCTTCCTCTTACGGAGCGTGGCGAAGTCCACACAGAACCGGCCAAGGCATTGGACATGGAGGCCAGCGCGGCGCCCGACTGGAGAGGCACCCAGGTGCTCGACCTCAGGAGCGCCAAGGTGGGAAGAGCAATCAGGCTCCACCTCATGCTGGCTTGCCACGGCCTCAGGAGCTTCAACCTCAGGAGCCGCAGACTGCCTCTCCCCCTCAACGACCGCCTCAGGGCGAGCCTCCCGGGTTCCTCCAACAGTGTCGGCACCTCCACGCCCGCGCCTCCGGCCTCAAGCAATGCTTGCCTCCCTGCGTCCACTCTTGGGGCAAGCTCGACGCTGGCGGCAAGGAGGGGAGCCACGACAACAGGATTCTCGCGAGGCCCCACAAGGCCAACCAGGCGCAACCCCCATTCGTCGAAGGAAGGCATCTGCCCTACGGACTCAACCCTGTTCAAAGAGAGATACAAGAGACAACCCCCTTGTGGCATATCGCCTGGCAAGGGGTTGCCAGTCAAGACTTCAAGCACCATCCTTCACGCTTCGAGCGAGACCTCCGACTCCTGAAGCCTCATGCGGTCCTGGTCACCGTCCAGGGCCCGCATCGACCGGGAATGGCGTTGGAGAGGGGCGATGCAACACCAGAGGAACTCCTTCACCACCTGGGGCGCAGTCACGCCAAGGTCTCTCAACCTCTTCAACTGGAGCCAGACGAATGAAAGGCGAGCACTCGCGAGCCCCTCGTGGCCCCAGCCGGAGTTGGGGATGGCGAGCGACGACAGAGGCAAGAGCATGGATGGCGGGAGGTCAAAATCAATCCCCGAGGCAGTCGTCTCTGCCATAGGCTGGAAGCTGAGGCACCCCGAGCACTGCGAGGGGTCGGTCAGATGGAGCGAGAAGAAATGGCACAAGAGGGCAACAGAAGGAGCAATGCCACCATGGCCTCGCAAACAAAGGCAAAGACAGCGAGAAGGGCAATGGATTGGGGGTCAAGATCCAGCATGTGAATCTGGTAATGGGAAAGCACTTCGTTGAAGAAGGCGGAGAAAGGGAAACCAGGCCAGCCCATAGGGCGTCGATGAAGAACCGAACCTCGGTGGAAGTCCTGTCAATGGAGGCTTGGGATGCAAGCCAAGCCATCGTCCCTCCACACTCGTTGAAGCTGGAAGTGAGCGCAAGGCATACCTTGCCCATGGCCTCCCGATTGAGCAACCATGATCGGCCGACAGCGCGCTTGATTGTTGGGCTAGATCGGCTGAGGACAGAGGCTTCTTCCCTTTCTCTGTCCTAGTCGGCACCATGGCAATGGAGGGGACAGAGCTCGAGTTAGATTGGAAGTAGAGGCAGGGGCTTGAGGAAGAAGGAAGGATAGGAAACACACAGCCTGCGAGGAGGAAATAACTGTGTAGGGTTCCGTGGCCACCTAGACAGGAGGATATTGGGGCAATGTGGGGAAGTGGAGACGCCGACGACCAATCAGTCACCACGCGTCAACCAAGGCCGCGGGCTGTTAGGGCCCGCGGCGCTCCGAACTTGCCCTTTGGCTTCGCCGCTAAGCCAAGTCCAAGCACGCCTTGGGCCCGGGGGCTACTGTCGGCTTCTGGGAACGGGGTTCCCCAGACTTGCCTGCCTGCAGCCCACGGCGTGGCACCACCAGTGGCCCAATACGGCCCGAATTCGTCAACCAAGACTCAAGAACCTCGCAAGGGGCCAAGACTCGCGAGGCAGACGACACAAGGCCTCCTCAGGAGCAGCCTCACCAGGCGGGCTCGCGAGGGGGCGGAGAGATCAAGGCAAGGGGTACCTCGTTAGAATCCCGTTACACAAGCCATGACGACCAAAGCCAGGCGGGTGCTAGGCGGGCACCAGCGTGTGCAGTGTCCTCGTTTCCCCTTTGGTGCTAAGGGGGTAAGCGCAGGCGTGGAGTACCGAGGCATCCGGCAAATGTTTCCATATCGGTGCAACAAGACCAAGACCAGTAGGACGGCAGGACGGAGGTCATCGTGGAGCCCAAGATGGCGTCATCGCCAACACCTTTGACAGGCAAAGACCACCTTTAGTCAGGATAGCTTATACTAGCTGTCCTCTTCCAAATCTGCCGTTGTTGGATCCCTTCCCGCTCAATATTTGGGAAGAGGACCAGGGCCTTTATAAATAGGACCTAGGCACCACCATAGGGGAGGTCCAAAACCAGAACAAGTAGAACACCACACCAGCTCAAGAACACCTCTCCTCAGGAGACTGTTCTTCCCTTGTACTGTTCATCACCAGCCCAAGAGGCAATCCACCACCACCACACAGGAGTAGGGCATTACACCAACAATAGTGGCCCAAACTTGTATAAATCTTGTGTCTCTTCTGTTGTGAGTTCACCAAGCTAAGCTTAGAGATCGCGGCGAGGCTGAGAGCGAGACTCGGTAGGGGGAAATCTTCGTGCACACCCCAGTGTTCTAACCTCAAGGGTTTTGCTGGAACCCGCAATCTGATAGCCACATACGTGATCGTACTTTCATGCCGACAAGAAGAGAAGAAAGTTGAGCACCAGCAAGTACTTGTCTGCCAAGGTCCCAGAAGCTGCCGGCAAGGATGTTGCCGGAGACAACACTACAAAAAAAAGACACATCCATGACATTTTGGACCAAACAATTTTTTTTCCGTCACACTTATGACACTTCTATGACGATAATTGTTACAAAACCCGGTATCATCATAGATGTGGTGGGTTCCTACTTCTATGACAAAAAATCATGACAGAAAATGGGATTTTCATCCTGGGCGGGCTGGAGACGCAGCTGCATGACATTCTTTGGGCCGTCCATGATGGAAAAAACCGCGGTAGAAGCGAGGGCGAGGAAAATTTCTAGGAGTTAGAGGGATGGAGGGAGCAGGCAGTCCCGCCGGTGCTGGTTTGGGCGGCTGGAGCAGGAAGATCAGAGATTGAAGAAGCACGGCCGCCGTTGGATGGACATCCAACAGTGACTGCTGTGTGTTGACTAAGATGACAAAGCCTTGCGTACGCGTCAAAAAAAATTAGGACAGCGTCATCGTCAACCTAGTAGGCCCAGAAGTCAGGCTCCAAATCTGTGGAAAACAACATATAGCCCATTAGCCATTATTTTCAATAATTTACAGCCCATTTGCTAATTCTTAAGGATATTTGAAGCCCATATTCTTTTTATTAGCATTACAGACCATACATTCTGGGCACTGCTAAAAAATTCAACGAAATTTTGCATATTTCGGTGGGGTACGAACTCTTTTAATCACGAAATTTCGAGTCACGTTAAAAATAATTTTAAAAAAATTATATCAAAATAAAATTCAAAAAAAAATTCTCCACAAAAAAATGAATGAAATTTAGAATCTTAACTAGCAAGATGCCTGTTCGTTGCACAGAACATGAAGATGCATTTGTATGACTAGTTTATCTTGTGGGAGAAAAGATGATATTTTAATGTAATTGACAGTTGGCTTTGGTTTTTATAAGAGTAGAGAGTAGACAAATCTTGAAAAAAAATGATATTTTAATGCAATTGCCGGTTGTCTTTGGTTTAAAAATTTACAACCCATTTCTTACAACTTATAGCCCGTTTTCTGGGGAAGCCCATTTCTTACTACTTACATCCCTCCTCGTCATGAAAGATTTGCAGCCCAGCAGGGCTGAGAAAAGCAAGTAGGCCTCGGTTTTGGTATTCTCCAAAAAAAAGAACTGGTCTAGCCAATTTCAGAAAGAAAAAATATATCAACTGGGCTCGTCATGTGCTTAATAAAAGAGTAAGCGTGGGCTAGACGGGCCACAGCCCCCGCACAGCGCACAGTTGAGCTCCGTCTCTGAAACTGAAAAACAACTGGGCGAGCTGTTGTGTCCCTGGTTTTATCTGCATGTTGTGTAATTTTCTCGTTTATTGACTACATTGACAATGGCGTGGGACCTAGTTGTCAAACAATTAGGAGGAAGTATTTTTTTGGCTTGTAATAATGAGGCACCTGCTTGCGAAATGCAATGACCCTGGTGGGTCCCTACTATCAGCCTCTCCACGTACAGTCATCTCCAGATTCCTCTTGGTTGTTGACCATGTTGACAACACCAGACGGCGGCGGGCACAACGAGTGAACCAAGGCGGAGAACTACGGCAAGGCCTAGGACGAGAATGAACAGCAGCCATGGAAGATGCAGCAGTGTAGTGGCAGGTGGAGGGGAGTACGAGGGCAACAACATGCAAGTCAAGCATACAAATGGTACAAAAAGCCCAAGGATTAATTGTTCATCAAATTTTTAGACAAAACACAGATTGAACATGACAGTAACATCTAACCCAACTACACTTTTTTGCAGTCACAAACAAATGGATCGGTCTGATCCAAAAAATCAACATCCTGTGCAAAAAAAATTATTTCAGGATGTCTACAACTTGTTGTAAATAGAAGCCGAGCACGTTTAGAAGCCCATTTGTCCACCTGAAACTTCTTTTTTTGCTGTTCAACATGTTCATCCATGAGAAATCTCTTGCTGTAAAAATTAAGCCTCATGGACAATAGTAACCTTGCATTCAACAGGAAGAATGTGACAAAGCTTTTGTTTGCCTGGTTGGATGCATATCGTGCCATCTTTATTGTCCTCAAACGAATGTCATGAGAACTGAGAAAATCCTTGTGCTTATTATGCCACCGATTGGTTATATGTTTTTCTCCATGTGGTTCTGCCTAAGTAGACATGAAAATTGAAAACAGTTAAGGTCTAAAAAAAGAGTATGTCGAAAGAATGACAGCTGAACAGTTAATTCTAGTACAATATATACGGGCTTTCAATGTGCATGAAATCATCACCTCTATGTATAAATTCTCTAGAGATCGAAAGCATCACAGCAAGCCAATATTAATGTCCAGATCAAAACTATACATTCTGATATATATGATCTTGACAGAATCCAGTAGCATTGATAGGCTATCAATGGACAAACTCTTCATTGAGCATATAACATAATATTAGTACCCAAAGTGTACTCCAAGATGATATAAAACTTATGCGCACAAATGAAAAATGCAGCATATGATTACAAATGTGTAGATGATAATATACGGTACCTGAAAAAGTGAGGAGCCAAACACCAACTCCTTGTGATTATTAAACGGGTCACGAATTACACCCAAGGTCTCTAGTTTGGGCGCAGAGACAACAGTTATTTCTGAAGGTGTATAACAATTATGAAGGAGCAACCTTTCAAGTGAAGGGGCATCTTCGATGATAAGCTAATGTCCATTAAAACAAATTCCAATGCTTTTAAGGTGAGGCGACTTTATTTGGAGACAACTGATACCAATTTCTATTCCCAAAACAATCATCATCGCTCCAGGGCAGGGCAACTGGAGTGGATGATGTTGTGCAGTGAGGCCTCTGACAGATAAACCACCACAAGTGAAAGTTTTTATAGCAGTGGGAGTCGAAGCATTTGTACCAGATCGTCTGTTAGATGGCACCGGGCGAAGGTGGCGGTGTGGAGAGAGAAGGAAAACCTCGAGATGGACAATGGTGGTGTGGGCACGAATTCTTGTTGTGTTCGTGGTATGAAACTTTTGCGGTAATGGTACAACTCAAATTGCTGGAGTTTTCCAAATTCAGGGGATGTCAACCAAGCGTCCACCTTTCCAGGTATGGACAGCAGGTAGCGTGTCGGGATGCAGAGGCATTGAACGGGGCCCTGCTGGTGAGAAGAGAGATGGCTCTGAGGAGATCAAATTCAGGAAGGACAGATATCTGACGACAGTCGAGACTGAGGGGCGTGGTGTGCCATAGAGGGTGCCACTGAGTTGAGAGGACTTGTGTGCGGCAGCAATCCTTGGTGGGGATAAGCGAGATGATCTCCTCAAGGATGACGCCCGGGAGATCGCTGATGCGGTCCACCAGAGATTGTACCGGTTCCTTAGATCCAGGTGGGGGGGCTCGCCACTTCTCCCCGCGCTACCGGGTGCGGGATCTACAACCGGCATCGCCGCTGGCGGGAGCCTCATCTTCTTGGCGTTGGGGCCAGCCAACTCCATTTTCCTTGTGGGCATCGCGCCGAGCTCACGGGTTTGAGCAGAGTAGACAGAGACAAGCCCAGTGGCAGTGCAAGTGGGGAAGAAAGAGGGATGGGGATTTCTGTAGGAGTGGAAGAAGAGGAGCAGGCATTTTCTGTACGAGTCAGGAAGAAGGTGACCGAGGTTTTCTGGATGAGTGAGGAAGATTGGGGAGCGGGGGGAATTGGGGGGGGAGATGGAAGAGGGAGAGTGAGTTGTTCGTGTTTATAAGGCCCGCTGCACTAACTACTCGCTTTTTCCCAAGAACCTCTCTCTTCTTTTGCGTTGCTGCATTGGAGCTGGCGCATGGACTTGGCTGACTGGCCATGCATGCAGGATCCATGTGCCCGCCGGCCACTGCATGCGCCTGGTTTGTTACTAGGCCTATTTAATAGGGTGGTTATGGAGTAAATTAAGGAGATTTATTTTCTCTGTGTGCATCCACCAAATTAGAGGATGTGGTACTAGATGCAGACACTCATATTAAACTAACATTCAGAAGAACAAAAGTTCAGCATGTTTATGCATCTCAATGATTCACCATACTATAACTAATACAAAGCTGTGAGAAGGTGTGGAAATAAAAAAATCGGTCGATGCTTCTCTGAGCAAAGGGCCTCCCTCCGCACACATTAATTTCCTAGGCATGCTTTTTTCTTCTCAATGTTGCGAGCACTTTGAGCATGTTGGCAACTCCACAGCTAGCTAGCTGGCTCATCTTGCAATTGATGCTGACACATTTGCAGCAAACACATGAGGCAATAGAGATGACTTAACATGGGTCCATATTGTGCAGTTCCCCTGAAATTATATTCATTGTCCTGAATTTGAAAAGATAGGAAAATAGTAGCTATACTTAAACGGTGTTGCAAAACAGTAGCACATATCAATAGCTCGGCATGACATAACACGATCATCTGGACGAAGGGGATACTGACCTACCTGAGGAAGATTAAATAAAATTTCATAAGTCCTTGGTTGATTTCCACCTTGGGCTGCACTTCTTGTTTGCTCCTCCACACATGACAGGATTGTTCCGCACTGCATTCAGCAAGTCAACGTACGAATAAGCTAATTTCATCTTGGGGTGGTCATTGTACCTAGTTATGAATGTAGGAATACCTGGAGCACCATGAGGTTAGCTGACAACAGGTAGATGCAGCCATATAAATTTTGTGCGGTGCTACCAAAATTGAGGTTTGTATCCCATCCCATTATGAGAATTCTTCTTGAAGTTGGTAGAATGTGACGGCTTGTTCTTTGCATCAAACTTGCCTTTCCCCTGAGATTTGTTCTTGTTGTTTTGGGGCTGGTTGGGCTGGAAGTTCTTCTCATGTACCATGTGGGCACTAGCATCTCCCTCAGTGACCCGAGCACGTGTGTCTTTTTCTGTCGCCTTCTCCTCAAAATCAAGAGTGCTAATGAGATCCAAAACAGAAAACTCATGCCTCTTGTTTTTCAGAGAAGTAGCAAAATCGTTCCACGAAGGTGGAAGCTTGGCAATGATGGTCCCAGCAACAAATTTGTTCGGCAACACACACTTAAAGTAGTCAAGTTCCTTAGAGAGTGAATATATCTCATGAGTCTATTGAACAACAGAGCGCTCATCAGTCATCTTGTAGTCACAGAATTGCTCCATGACGTACAACTCGTTGCTAGCGCCCGAGGGCCCAAACATGGCCTTGAGCGCAGCGCGCATGTCTTTGCCTCTGTCAAACAACATATATGAATCCACGATGGAATTGTCAAGAACACTCAGCAGGGCGGCTTTGAAGAGGGTATCCACGTTCTAAAAAGCTTCCTGCTGTGTAGGATTAAGATTGCCCTCAAGCTTACCCTTAGTGGCGTCATAGCAGTACATGATCTGAAACCAATATACTGCTCTTATGCGCCACCTTTTATATTGCACCCCCTTCAAAGTAGGCAGTTTCAAAAGCGCAGCAAAACCACTCGGAGTAAATTGCCTATAATCAGGTTTTTGGATTGGATTGTTGAATATATGAGCAATTTAGTATGAGATTTAATCCGAATCAGCAGAAAATAGATCATGACGACAATTGCAAACATCAAAGTAATGATGCGGACTAAACCAGGAGGATAGAATCACATACTGTACAGCGGGAGCAGAACCGATGTGGTTGATGTTGTCACTCATGTCGTTGACGAAGAGGTTACTGAGGTCGGGGAAGAAGGTTGTCGTTGAGGAAGTCGTCGCTGGCAGTAATCACAGGAGTGTGCTCCCCAAAAACCTGATCGCCCCTCTCCCATACAGGATCACGAAAGGCGGGGTTCGGAGGACTGTCGTCCCTTCTCGCGGTGCACGCCGGAAGGAGGGCTGGAGAAGAATTTTGTGGCGGTGCTAAGATCTGGAATGGTGCGAAACCATATGATACAGCAGCGGCTAGGGAAGAGCATGTCAGGTCGGTCGCGCGAGTATAATAGTAGGCCTTTGGCCCCCAAACCCCACTTCCAAGTCAATAATAGCTCAAAAAAGTCAATAATAGCCCCACCAAGGTTTGTCTAAAAAAAGGAGTAATTAAGGCATCCGTTAGTCCCTTTAGTATAAATACTATATCATTAATAATGGCCCCACCTTTTGTCTCACAAAGTATGTTGGAGTACAACCGGCTACACGTTTACAATCTGCTTCTCTTCTCTCTCCTCTTCTCTCTCCTTCAACTAATCACAAATACTATATTTAAATCCTTATAGCCTGCTTATGTCATCTAATTGTAGTACTTGCTCTAAAGTTACTCTCCACTGTGTAGTCTGAAATGCCGGGCGTGCAGTAGGCGGTGCCCCCGGTCGGCGCGCCGCTTCAACGGCGGAAGCAGTGAGAGGTCGTGTCGCCCTGACTTGCCATCAATGTGGAGCGGTGGGCTTAGGTGGTGCCGGGAGGGAAGCGCGCGCGGGAGGGGGGGTTGTTGGGCCAAGAAGGTGAGAAGCCAACTTGAGATCGGTCCGGACGGGGTAATATCATGTGCTCCCATACTCTGCATATGACACTAGTCTATGTTACTACTCCCTCCTTTCCGGTTTATAGAGATGTTTAGAGTAACATAGTAATATGTTATAGTATAACTTACTCCCCACTATGACAGGCCTTGGCCTCTCCCAGGGCTCCACCATGTATAGCTGCTAAGCCTGCCATGTAGGCATAAAATATGATGCATTGAAGCCTTGAGTTACAAAGCCATTTAATGCACTTAGCACCTCATCTAAGCACATCTAAGCATTTACTAGCACCCCCTTGGCCGTGGACCTTGACGGTGTATGTCACCTTGTGTCTCATAATTTTCCTCGTCATCATCTGAGTCCTAGAAGATCTCACCCACATCATCATTAGCATGCATCCGCCTTGATAGACCACGTGCGCAGAAGGAGTAGAGGCAACTGGGGACGCACCACCACCATGTCGCGGGCACTCCATACATGCTCGTTTGCGTGCAGCATGCGTGTTTTTCCATCGGTGCTAGCTCTAAGGCCGAGGCTGCGGTCGTCTTTGTCTCCGACTAGTAGTTGATCAACAACGGCAAAGAGGTGCTGCAAGAGATGGGTATGCGCTGTTGCGTGCGAGCTTCGCCGTAGCATGACGAACCGGACGTCGCCGCGGATGGCTCACGCCTCCATGCAGCCGAGTGTGTGCGCATGCATGTGTTATTCACGTGCATTCTGCGGTCGAGCGTGTGTGCATGCATGTGTTGTGTACGTGTGTTGTGTGCTCCATGGTGTGCGCGTATGTGCATGAGTTGGATCGGATAGAGTTATTGCGTTGGCTTGTGTACATGCGTGGCTGCATGCGTCCTGTACATGCATGGCTTGTTGCGTGGTTATCAATAACTCGATATAAACTACTCCCTCTATTCCTATATATAAGTCTTTCTAGCCATTTCAAGTAGACTACAACATACGGATGTATGTAGACATATTTTAGTGTAGATTCACTCATTTTGTTTTGTATGTAGTCCCTTATTGAAATCTGTAAAAAGACTTATATTTGGGAACGAAGGGAGTATAAAACATCTTCAACTTAGCATCCTGATGTACCATTTCCAGTGGTTAGCAAAAAGTTCATGTTCTTTTATTTATTTATATGTGGGCAGGCGGCAAAAACAGGGGAAAACGAGCAAGGTTCCTTGCTCCTTCTCGGTCGTCAGGAATCTATGCTCTTCAACTCTTTTCTTTTACGTGAGCTTTGTTCATCCTTTTCCCAACATGCGAGACATCTAGCATCAAGTTGCACGTATCATGCAAGAAAATGGAGATAATCAGATAAGTAGTGCGTAAGTGAGTCGTGCACTTTGATGGCACCTACGCAATATTTTTTCTCCTTGATGGCACGTGAATAGTGCACGTACTCAACGACGGAGCACGGGATGGTAGCAATGACATGGTCAGCCCTTTTTTGGAGAGAGTACATACTAAATAAATTTGATGTGTCCCATCAACTCGCAGAACGACGAGAAGCTTGATTATGCCTTCTCCCTGGCCAACGCGTGCGCGGTGGCTCGCAGTACGAGGAGAAACTTTTGCTTATAAGTGGTGGACGTGCAGTAGTTCATTTGGTGTCAGATTGCCGGAAGCACTACTGTAGAACCATCGACTTCCGGAAGAGGCGAAGAGCCAAGCACGAGGTCACCTACTAACCTTAGGCTAGGCATAGTGGGAGTAACATAAGTAGGGGTACCTCCTTTTTTTATTCTAGAATCAACCACACGCAAATATCAAGGTGCTAGTTACATAGAACAAATTTCCTAGAGTGCGTGCTCAGCCCTCCTCTATCTCTCTTCTCAGCCAGCCAGCGGACGCGCGGAGCCCACCGTCTGTTTGCTCACATGCGGTCCCACATGTCAGATAAAACGCAAGAGGACCCACTGAACTTGCACATCTTTCACCTCGACGTGCTGGTGATGAAAAACAAATCCAATAAAGATCTTTGGCGGCTGCTTTTGGAGTTACTCAACCGTAGTAAGATTCTATTTATAGTTTAACCCAAGATGCACATCACGTGGCTTCAACTACAACTCTATTTTCATGCATGACACGACCTGGATGATGGATGTCCCACGTGTCGGCAAAAGGAGGAAGAACCCGACCAAATCTTCGGTTGTGCTCTCGTATTAGACTAGTTGTGCTAACTTAAAAAATTTATTGTGTACTGACTCCGTTCCAAAATACTTGAATTCCATTTGTCCAAAAATGGATGTACCTATATACTAAAACATGTCTAGATACATCTATATTTTGACAAATAGAAGGCATGTATTGTGGAATGGAGGGAGTAGAATGGATGCAAGTTTTGGTATTGGGAAGAAGAGTACATCGATATATTGATAGAGCATTGGAGTTGGCCTTACAAGTGGGACCACAGTTGAGGAAACCGACTATCGACAAACCCCCACCTCGCTCGCCATGCAATGGCTAAGTTAGAGAAATGATGAGGTTGAAGAGATTGCTCTAGCACGGACTCCAAGAAATATGGTGTCAGATGGAAGTCGTGTTGGTGGCATGTGCCGTACTCCTGGATGTGAATGCTTGTTCTGGCCCATGCCACCCTACTACTCCTACTACTTACTATATAGTACTAGTATCGAGGATTCGAGGTGCAGGTTACGTACAGCGAACACATTAACATATGGCCACACTAAAAACACCCGCCCGACGCGCGAAGCATGTGAAGCTAGTACAAATAGTGTACTACTATTTTTAATTGTCCTCATCCGATAACCTGTTGCAATGCACGTATAATTATTTATTCGGAAAATATTTTTTTGCCTCGTCGCACCACTCACTCAAAGAAGCGACTCGAAAGCCATTCATAAATTTAGTAAGTTTATCACAGGCATATCATTTTATTACATATAGCAGGTCATCAACCCACATCTACAACGAGGATACATTATAAATACTAAAGTTTTCATCACACAACAAATAACAAGCAATGAAATGAACTTCAACTCAACCAATCCTCGGCGTTGAACTGCTTGCTTTGAATCACAAGTGATTCTCTGGGACGGGCCATCTATTGTCGATCTCGAAACCAACACAGGACTGATCATCCAGGCTAAAGCGGCCTACTATATCAGTACCACGGTAGGGAACCACCCAAATGTCCGAGGTATAGACACAGTTGCTTCTCATAAATTGTACTAGTAACGTTGTGTCAACAGCACTTGGATCGCCTTTCACCATCATCAGATAGTTTTGTCCAAGGAAGAGCGAGTTTTCTCCAAGACTATCAATTTTGTACCAGGGAGAAGGTGTTGGCACTAGCACACTAGTATCCATGTCGAATACCATGCAACGGGTGTTGGAATAGGTCCAGAGAGTGCGACCATGGGATACAACACGTGCTCCCTCAGTAGTAACAAACTCAGTGTGTTGTATACAGACAAGAAGAGGTGATCCGTCAGAATTAGTTGCCAGGCGCCAATGAGTATATACGTTCTGCTCGTCCTCATGCTCATGATCATCACCATCGTCATCTCCCCCTTGGTTATAAAATTTTTCAAGTATAGGTGGTGGAATGTTCATAGGACCTTGGAAACACAAGAAGAAGGTTAATTAGTAAAGGGAAACTTGCTAACCAGCATGCATGTGGATGAAACAATTATAATTATGGTGGAAGACAAATGTACCGAAACTACGAGGATCCCATGCAAAAACAGTGCCATGAGCAGTGGAAACAAACACAAGACCCTCGTATTGAATTGCATCACAGTACACATGCATGTATAGAGACTGATTTTTTAGCAATATCCATCGAGTCGAACAACAAAGGACGGCAACAAGCTTGTTGAAGATAGCAACAACTTCATAGTTCTTGTAATTCCAAGAGCGGTTGGGAACTCGACAAATTGCTATCTTCCATAGAAGACAGTCACCATGATCGTATTTGAACGTGCGTAGAATAACGGTGTGCTCAACCTCTGGGCAGTCTGCTGAGATTTTTCGAAGTGGAACCCAGTGACGAGTGTACACATTCACAAGTTCCCACTCGCAGTTGTACCCAATATAAACAACCCAATCTCCATTTGTGCCTGCCCAATCCTTGCCCTCAAGCGATGGCATCTTAACATCATACGTATCATTATCAAGTGGCATCAACTTGCACAAGGCGAGGCCTCCGTCATCCCCACGCCAGTAGTCATCAGGGTCACGGCGAAGAAGATAGGGGAGATCAAACCGCTCCTTGACTCTTGTTTTCCTTGTAATGATGTTATTAGTTGAGTCGAGAATGGTCTTGAACGAACCTGCCATGCTAACCAAGGTGATGACGTCACACCGATCAATGAGTTCCTCCACCACGTCATCTTTCATATCGGGGCAATAATAACGGGGTCGTTTCCGGCCTATTCCCTCTATGGAGAAGACGATCAAACAATGGCAGAAGGAACAGTGAAGGGCTGAAGGAAAACGGAGGAGCGAGAGGAAGAACGTGCGACAACAGTTCCAAATCGAGACAGAAAGGCGAAGAGTCGGTGGACGGTTGCCAGTTTGCCATGGTACAGGAAGAGGCGCCCCGGCCTACACGTCCGTTTGGAAATACTAGTAGAAAAGTACTCGCCGTGATCTCACTGATATGTTGGAACGGGACCACATGTCAATGAAACATGGTGTGTAAAGGCATCTCCAGCCGCGCGCCCAACAGGCCCTCCCCAGGCAAATTTGCCGCGCCGGCGCCAAAAAAAGGCCCCAGTCGCGCCCCCAGAAACCCGTTTTTCGCCGGCTCAGGCCAAAACTGGTGCCGGCGGACCCAGGCCGAACCCGGCGCCCTGGGGGGCACTTGGGGAGCCGGCGCAAGCGAAAAAGGCGCGTGGGCCCGCCCTGGAAGCGACCCGAGGGTCTTCTGCCGCTGTTTCTTGACGCTTTTCCCTCGCATCTCTCCCGCTCGCTCGCCTTCCTCCCGCCATTCTATCCCTTTCTCCCGCCAAACCCCCTCCCGGTCGCCGCGAAGAAGCACGCCATGCCGCCGAAGAAGTACGCCATGCCGCGCGCGGCGGCAACCGCGACTGGCGTCGTGGTCCAGCCGAAGCAGAGGAAGCCGAGGGCGCCGCCATAGAAGCCACCGGGCCTGTCGAACATCGAGTGGAGGGTGGAAGTTCAGTAGCACGAAGCGGTCACCGCCGACAGGTGGAACAGGGCCATAGCCAAGAAGGCCCGCGACAACGCGATGCGTGCGGCGGCGGCGTCTTCCTCATCGGTCGACCAGGCGGGGATGAATCCGCCCGTTGTCAGCCACGCCCAGTACGCGCCCTGGGGACAGCAAGGCGCCGGATCTCCATGGAGTTCATCATCGCCCGGCTACGCCGACGGCGACGCGCACGGCGGGTTCAACCCAAACGTGACCTTCTCTCATGGTCACCCCGCTATGCGCACGCCCTCGCCCGCCTTCGTCGGCGTGCAGTACCCTCCATACAACTACTCGATGCCCGCCTCCTACGCATCCACACCGACGCCCCATCTCTACCGCGGACCTCTACCCTTCTCGCACCTCAGCGACACCGACGACACGGGAGCCGACATGGACGACATTATCGCGACAGGATCGACCGCGGCCGCCGAGTCTCCCGGGTTCACCACCCAGGACGAGGTAGTGGACCTCAGCGGCGACATGGAGGCCGAGCTCAGCTACGTCTACGGCGACGACGCGCAGGAACCCGAGGAGGAGGAGGACGAGGAGGAGGAGGAGGAGGAACCGGCTCCTGTTCTGACGAAGGGGCGCCAGAAGAAGAAGAAGCGGGCGGCTAGGTCAGGCGAACCGCACATCAAATGGACGTCCAAGGAGGAGGAATGCCTCGCCGAAGCATGGAAAGTCGTCTGCCTCGACCCAACCACCGGCGCGAACCAGAGCTTGGACACGTACTGGGACCGCATCAAGGCCGAGTTCGATGAGTGGAAGCTCGTCGACCCCTACTTCAAAGGTGTGTACATGCAGCGCGGCTCCAAGGCGATGGCGAACCATTGGGGGCGTATCCAGTTGGCGTGCAACAAATGGCATGGAATCGTCGAGGAGGTCGCGGCTCGCCCGGAGAGCGGCGCCAGCATTGAGGATCAGGTACGCATGCCATTCGCCCGCATATCTTCGTCCCCTACGCCTGCCACGCCGCCAACTGTTTGCCTCTCCGTGCAGCTACTGCGTATGTTCGCCATGTATCGGGGCGACAACCAAGACACCGACTTCAAGCACCTCCACGTCTACAAGCGCATTAACAAGTGCGAAAAGTGGGCGGAAGTCCAGCGTGCCCTCGACAAGGCCAAGGAGACATACAAGCCAGACGCGGCGACTCCGGGCGCGTCAGAGGGACGGCCGGACGGCCACAAGTTGGCAAAAAAGGGGAAAAGCACCGACGCGGCAACCGCGCGAGTGCAGGAGTCCATCGAGCATTGCCTCGCCGACGCCCAGGCCCGGGCCGTCCTACGCGAAGAGAAGACCGAGGTGCGGTGGTCGTCGCTTATGAAGAACAACGCCATCAATCTCGACCTGCTCCGGACGAACGTCGCCGCGAAGAAGAGGAACACCGACATGGCTTTTCTGATGAGCGGAGTGGACATGCTCCAGAGCAATGACGAGAAGCTCAAGGCGTGGTACCTGGTGCAGCGCGGCCTCATCCTGAACGAGCTGCCGACGGCAACACCGACGACGCCGATGACGCCCACGACCACCAAGCCCGGACGGCGCCTCTACATCACCGCCCAGCAATGCCGAAGCCGCGCCGATGCAGCCCTGCGACGAAGCAGGTCCGACATCGACGAGCCCGCGCACGCCGACTCCGCCAACGCCTGGAGCCGACCAAGCCGAGTGAATCGTTGCGCACGGCGGCCCTCTGTTTATTTTAATGCCAGACTACGTCCGATCGCCGGATTTGCGGCGTCTTTTGAGAGCGGGAACGACCAAGTTTGAATTTCCCGCATCCTGGGGGCGGCGCGTGGGGGCGTGACTGGGAGCTAGGTCGCCCCCAGGGGCCGAACTAGCGCCAGCACGCCCCCAGGCCGCTCTATTTAGGCGCCCTAGGGGGGCGAACGGCTGGAGATGCCCTAATTTCTCGTGCAAAATGCGATCTGGCCGCGTTGGCCCGAGGTGCCGCATTAGGTTTTTTTTTAAGTTTGCCGCATTAGTTATCTACCTTTATTTTTTTAACATGCAATCTGAGTGGATAGCTCCTGTGGTCATCACACGTGAGCGGATATAGTGATGGTTGATTCGCCCGAGCAACTTATTACTGTGGGAATATGGGAGTACCAGCGGATTCAAAGAACAGAGAAATGATGGTTGCTTTGTCCGAGCAAGTTATTGTGGTGAAGGTGAGGATCTGTGATTTGACTGCTCACTAGTCATTACTACCGCGGCGCAACGACCGGGGTGAATCTTTCCCTGAAGTTGTGTTGTGCACTCAATATTGCTGCATGGCAGGTGGAGCCGTATGAAGGATGTCCAACATGTCGGCAAAATGAAGTTGAATTGTTTCTGGCATTCCTATCAATCCTTCAGGATTTGTTTATATGTACGCATAATTTTGATGAAATTGTACTGTGGTGCTATGAAGGTTTCAACTTTGGTTCCCGCAGGAAAAAAAAGGTTTCAACTTAGGATTCATGTGTCTTGCCTCGAGATTATCTCGTTACAACATTCCACAAATACAAATGAAACTACCATGGCTAATTCATCTCAATGGCTCGCAGATCGGCGCCAATATTCACATCACAAATAAAGACAAAGTTGTGAGAAGGTGTACAAATAAATAAATAAATGTAATTGATCGATGTTGTTCGTAGGCATGGCTCCATTTCCTTGGCACAATGTTCATTGCTTGGCTGCTAGTTTCACCCAGCTCTGTAGCCAAAAAAGAGGTGTCTGAAGGACACCACAATCCGATCATTTTGTGCAGCTCCATTAAAATCGAGCGGACCATCCCTGTTTGCAAAGATATCCAGTCAGTGTGATTACAATAATAGTGGAACTAGATGATGAAACATAACACACATAAATAGAAGTCGATCACCTCTACGATCTCTCTTTAGGACTAACTTCTTGTTGGAGAATATTAGGCACGGAGTTCGATGAGGAGGATAGCAAAACCAAACTCCCTTTCCGCAGACCCACAGAAATGTAAAAAACGTTGCCCGTGTGACATTTTGGCGGAACTGCACAAAACACTCTTTAGAAAAAAGTGATTTGTGCAGTTCACCAAAAGGTCGCAATAGCAACAAGGTGAAAATGGATAGCCCTGTTTGCAAAAGGAGGTCGAAAGGAAACAATTACTGCCCAATAACACGAGTTGAAGACACATAAGCCGACAAAAAAGAAGCATGTTCCATGTAATAAGGGAAAGATAGCACATGGTGGTTTATCAAAAATAGTTTGAGGATGAGATTGCAAGATGGAAAGTACGTTGGCCGAGTATGATTTAAGCAAACAACTAAAGAAGAGCCACATGCAGCAACATGGGAAGATGGGCAGTGGATCAAGGCCGGAGGAAGCTATACCTGAGGGTCGTCGGGAAGTTACTAGGAGGGCACCGGCGGCCCGGATCTGCCCATACTACGGTAGCGAGCAAGTGGCGAAGGCCATACCGCGCCGGAGCTTGGTCAGAGAGAACGGCGGGTACAGCAGATCGGGACGTGCTGCCTCAACGCCGTCGAACGGAGAGACATTGCACATCCTCCCTTTCCGCCGGCGGATGGGATGCGGCTGGATCACTGACCAGCGCTGAGAGAGAGAGGCCACGGCCGCCTTGTGTGAGTTGGTGTGACAAGAGACAAACCCATGTTTCCATCTTCCCCACGGTAATCGTTTTATATTCTCTACTTGCCATTGAGGAATATATAACTTTATTTAATGCTAACGCGTCAAGTCGAACTTTGTTCCGTCTAGGCATGGTACCCGACCCTCCTTCGAGTAAACAACCGCTACACGCGTCAAATTATCACGTGGACTGCCTTTTCGTACAGAAACGAACTCCACCGTCTACCCGTGCGGGTGTGGCCGGGAACGAGACGTGAGTACATGCGTACTACGTGCACTTCTTCTTTAGGTGCAAGTACGTATGTGGGTCGGTGTGAGAGAGATGGTTTGTGTGAAACAGAGGCAATGTGTTGATGATATCTCAAACAGAAAAACGTAACATATGCAATCTGTGTGAATCAGAGTCATGGACGTGAGATATCGATAGAATTGAAAACAGAGATGAAGTGTGTGGCTGCGCGATCGATAAAGAGTGCCATCAAATTTGGGTTTGCCCACGTCAAACATATAGGGCAGCTGGCCTACTAGAATTTGAGAGGGCAGAAGTGCAGTTTTTCTCCGTGGCGTGGATACCTACCTACAACGTTCGACTATCGGTGTGTGGGGGGGGGGGAGGGGGCAGAGACCGATCGACTAGTATATGTGTGGGGAAGGAGAGAGACCTATCTATCTATTGAGGGAGATCGATCAACATCCATGGATATGTGTAGCAGAGGAATAAGGTTGGGAAAAAGACAAAGGTAGAGCGTCGGAGGATTGGTGGTGGAGTGGCGTCTCACAAATGGTGGGAGAGACCTGCTAGACAAACGGAGGGTATGAGTGCAATATCAATAATAGAGGGAGGGGGATGTCTGTCTGTCTATGCACGTGCGTGTGAGAGACGGGTCTGGAGGTATTCAAGGATGATGGGGGAGAAGATATGGTTGTGGTAAGAATAAGTAACTACATAGGAAGATCAACCGTCGTGTGTCCGAGAAAAGGAGAGACATAACTAGCAAGGTAAGTGTATCAGTGCTTGGTGAAAACAAACTATAGTCGACCTGGCTATATGTAGGGAGATTAGTTCATATACACGCCTGCATGTGTTAGAAGCAAATAAGGTCCGGAGAGGGTGTGGCTAGGAGATGGTGCGAGAGGCCTACCCTGTCGAGGGGAGAGGAGTGTGAGAGTATGTGATCAATGAAAAGAGGGGCGGGAGTGTGAACCTGCGTGGAATCGTATTGGACATAGGGGGGCATGGACGGTGAGAAGAGAAGAGGGGAAGTATATATGTCTTTATTGTAGGCACACTTGGCTAGAGAGGTATATCGATCGGTGTGTGCCGGAAACAAGGGGTCGGGGGCCTACACACACCGCTGGTGGACGACCTAAAGAGAAATAATGAACGTGCGCAATGGAGGGGACGCTAAGGGTGGGTGAGAGGGGGGCGGGCGTGTGCATGCACGATAGAAAGTTAGCGCTAGCTAGCTACAAATAGAAGAGGATCGTGAAGGTGTAAAAGACGAACAAAGATCATAATTCATTATAAAAAAGTGGATACGGATACTTGAAGAAGATATCATAATGTAGAACATTGATTATAATTTGGGCCGATGTGTGGCTTTTGCAACTCAGGTCTAAATACTTGTCATAACGTAGGGGGCGGGCCACTATACTTTGTGTGATAAACACGGTGTATGTATGGAACACGGTTTAGATTATGAATATGTAGTTAGTACATCAAATGTACTATTATTTGGAATCAACATCAAGTGTATTCAAAAAATAGAATTCGAGTTCATGTAGTACACATAGTTCATATCTATCTCTATAGTAATCATGTGGTGTGTTATTAAGGTAATACACGAATGATGGTTGAAGTTGGCAACAATCATGATTGTAGATTCTTATTGAAATAGAGAAACAAATTCAAATTTAGTTCGAATTGCAGCGATGGTATAGACATTTGGAATGCACTAAAATGTTGGTATGAGTAGGTTACATGCATTATACAGCAAGCGAAAAAATTTAATTGGACTTAACATGGATTTATACTCCCTCCTTCCATCTATATAGGGCGTAATGAGATTTTTAAGACCGCCTTTGACTATTGACAAGATTAATAGTACATGACATGCGCAATGTGAAAATTATATCATTGAAAGAACCTTTCATAGAAAAATTTAACGGTGTGCTTTGTGTAAGTTGCATGTCATATATTATTGCTCTAATATTTGGTCAAAGTTAGCATCGAAAAGGGCATTAGGCCCTATATAGATGGAAGGAGGGAGTAGCTTTGAATAGAATTTGTATAGTAAAATGGGGCAAGACTCTCTGTTTGTGTGGTGTGAATAGTTTTATTTTTTCGTTTCTTTTTGGTTGATGGAAGTGTGAATTGATTTGGTACGTACAAGTACAATATTACTACACGTTAGGCTTGTCCCTAAAATTCAACCCGTGCCTTGTTATATCCCGAAAATTCAGATATCGTGCTCCCAAAACTGGCGCCTTCATAACCCGCGCCTTGCTATCCCGAAATTACAATGCGCACGAAAACTCCCTCCAGCTGCCAAATCCCAACAGGTGAAATCCCCCTTCTAACCCTAAGCCGAAAGTGCTGCCAGTTCAAATTGGTGGGGGGTACTTTTGTAACACACCCTATATTTTGGACAAGCATGTCCCTAAGTCATGCTTCACCCCCTTGTATCGCCCCCTTTTCGCCATTCGAAATCCCAGGCCGCCATAACCTCTCTGATCCAGCCGCGAAACCCCACCCTCCTCCGTCCTCCACCTCACCGTTGCCCAGCCGGAGCCTCTACCCCGACGATGTCGTCCACCGAAACAGCTCGACGTCCCTCGTCCACCTTCCCGGATGAAGATCCGTCGTCCATCTCGTCGTCCCGCCGGTTCAGCCGCCCCGTCCTCCACCTCCAAGGAGCTGCTCCAACGATCGCCTCATCTATCGCGGCTTCTCCATCCCCACAGCGCCGCCTTAACCTGCTCCACCGGAACCGCAACATCCTCACCGACACCTCGGACAATGCCGAGGCCTACTCGGCGCCACCAAAGAGGTTGTACACTCATCGGATCGCACCTTCTCCTTAACTCGACCTCCCGGCGACGACGATTCTCCATCCTGCACCCCCATTGAGTGGCTACCTTGAAGTCGGTGCCGCGGGCGACATCTCCACGGCGGCTCTCCCCTAGTGCGAGGCACCTTCGGCGGTGGCGTTCATACCAGCCGGGTCTGCTGCTGCTTCTTCGGCTCTCACTCGCTCGCTCGCGCTGCTACTGCTGATCCGGCTCTCGCTCGTTCGCTCGCTCGCCCAGCTGCTGCTTCTGCTGTCCCCCTCGCTCGTGCTGCTGCTCTGCTCCGATTTAGCCACACTTCAGTTGACTGAATTGACTTTTGGGCCAATCGATTTTCAGGGGTTGGGGGGGCTCGCCGGAGTTAAGGAAGAACCACCTGTAGCGTGGACGGGGGCTCGCCGGAGAGGTACCCCACTATCTATCTTAGGGTTCATGGTGGGGGCGGGGGGCCTAGAGGGTTGGATGGGGGCGGTGGGGAATTGTTTCGGGGCGGCAAGGCGGCGCTGGGGCCGGTGGATCGGCCGGTGGTTCCTGGCGGCTCAGGGGGGTGTAGGTTAAAGATGAACTGCATGCCCTCCCTAAACTACATGTCAAGTGCCTCTCTGCTACCACTGCATTCAGTTTCAACAGTAGCATTCAGATTCCACAGTAAATTTCAATTTCGATAGTTAAATTCAGAGTCAACAGTTTTTACCTCATCTGTTGTAGTCAGGTGGTTTTTGGTGATGTAAACTTTACATCTATTTTACATCATCTATTGGAGATGCTATTAGAATCCCACTTGAGATTGACGATGTCTGTCTTATGCTGCTTCAGCCTTGACGTCTTACGGCTCACCGGAGCTGCTCCAACGACACAACGATCCATCACAACAGAGCAGTGCCTTGGACGCCGTTTATAGAATCCTCAGATCTTCCTCCACACCTCCGACAGCCACCTCTGCCTCAACTGCTTCAGCGACCAACCAAATGATGTTGAGGTCGACACGGCTACGGCAAATAGGTTGTACACTTGTTGCATCACTTATTACTATACATTCACGTCGATCCATTAGGGCTATTTTGGTTCAACGGAAAAACATAGCAATAGGGAATTTTCCAATGGCACTCTACTATTCAATTATTCATGCATTTTGTTGAAAGGAATGAAGCAAAACATCCACATGGACATACTTTTCAAAATCCTATGCATGAAAACAAGACCAAGTGCATTAGTGCCAGAATAACATTCTAACTGTACACGCTTTCATATGGTTTCACTTTATTTTGGCCATGTTTCTTTGCATTCCTCTGCTCTTCCAATTCTTGTAAACCAAACATCCAAGTTGACAGAAATCCTGTGTTTACAAATGCTCTGTTTACCATGTGCATTCCTATCCTATTCTGGTGTTTTTCCTATCCCTGCGTTTTAAGAATCATGGAAGCCAAATGAGCCCTTACAGAATTACTTCAGTTACAGGTACGTGTCAAAGGGAACTTTGTGTGGTTTGTCCTGCTCCCACCGCGACGTCGTCCACCTCACCTGAGCTGCTCCATCGACAGAAGCATCCACCAAACCAGACATCACGACTCCTGACCGTCTTTCGCGCCCTCAGATCACTTTCCATGCCGCCGGCACCCACTGGAAGGGCATCACCATCATCGACTCAGCAGATGAACCTGAGGAGTATACGGGTCCACAAGAGAGGTCGCACTCTTTTGTTTCTACTTATGTTATGCATTGCTTAAACTTACCTGCTACTTTATCATCCTGTTCAGCTCTTGGACTCCCAAGTCAGGTCCAAATTAATGTTCAAACTTGAGTTCTAAATTTGTTGTGGGGCACATATCGAGGCAACAATGAATAGTAATTCTGTGTAATATCTGGTTCGCCTAGGCTATGCCTATGTTGTTCATCTTGGGTGGGAAACAAATAGTAAAGCAATCATCATCTGTCTTTTTATTAATTAAAGCAATAATCAGCCTGCTATCATTATTTTTGGATCCATCCACTGGTTGTTACCATCACACTAAATTTCTGCATGCTCTCCTTACATAATCTCACCATATTTTTTTCGTATGCATGTTGGATATTCTACACAGTCATGCTGAACATGTAGAGAAAAGGAGAAGAGTTTTGCACAGCAATACAATGTCATGCAGACATTGCTCCATGGTGGGTTCAATGGCAAACCCTCCCCACCCCTCTCTAGATTGTAATCCAGAGGAAGATATCTGTTCTGAGGCGGATTCAGACGCCGGTGACCACTCCTATTTACCCCCAAGGTGTTTGCTCTACCTTGGCATGATGATGTTAGTCATATCATGCATATGTTGCCTTGCAGTGCCTACTTTTGACATCATATATGTCATCTGCGTAGTTTACACATGTTCTATAATGCCACCTGTTTAGTTTCTATATCATATATGGGAATTATGCAGTCTCATGTCTTTTAGCTAGCCATATTATATGTGAAATGTGCAATGCCATCATGTTTAACCAGGCATCATATATTTGAATGATATCTTGCCCATCCTACATTTCCATTTGTCGTCAATGTTTGTACATTAAACTACTCTTCAAGTGAATCAGCCATTTGGGTGGGAGATGGAAAAATCTGGAGTGAAAACAAGGCCTTTAGAGCAGACAGTGCTACTTGTCGAAGCAGATCTCTTGTTGGGTCCCGATAGCTCCTTAGAGATGGATTCAGAGACAGATGACCAGTCCTATTCCCCCACTGAGGAGTATGCTCTAACTTGGCACGGTTAGACTGCTCATATCATGCATATGGTGTCTTGCACTGCATAGTTTAGACATCTTATACACAATATTCAACACCATGTTCTTAGTTCAGAGATCATATCAAATGCCCTCTGTTTATCATATAAATCACATATGTGAAATAAATGATGTGATCCTGATTACTTAGATAACATGTAGGTGAATTATGTCATGCGATCCTGTTTAGTTATTCATCATATCTTTGAATTATGTTATGCTATGCTATCCAGTTTAGATAGACATCATATATGTGAAATTATGTCATGCTATCCGTTTTGGTTAAACAATATACATGTCAACTATTTCATGCCCTCTTTTTTCCACACTATCTATTGCATCTTTCTCTCATACAATGTTTGTATATTCTACTATGTTTCCTGGTTATCAGCCATTTGAATTGAAGCGGGTGATGCCAGTATCTAGCGGACTAAAAACACAGTCTTCAAATAAAACAGTGCTACCTCTTCGTGGAGATGGCACCCCGGTTGTACATGCACAAGAACCAGCCCTACCACACATAACCCAAACTCTCACAGATTGTACCCCTACTACGATGGATAGAGAACCAGCTTCACCCAATCTAACCCCAACCCCAGCCGATAGTAACCCAGTTCCTGTTGACACATCACCATCTCCACCAGAGAGCTCCCAAACAAGAGCATTTAGTAAGGTAGTTCCAGTGCCCAAAGGGCCAGTACTATCAGGGCAAACCCCAACTCCACCAGTCAATACGCCTATTCCAGTGGAGGAAGCACAACCAGCTAGTCGTAGTTTAGCATCTATCGCATTTGATGTTGTTAAATCGTATGTGCGTATCTTCCCATCCTGGAAATATTATACTGAAGATGAAGGAAAATGCCAGTTGCTGGTGTTTGTCCAGGAGTTATGTGTAAGTAATGTTATTCATGCCAATTACTTTGCTTCGTCCCATACATCCTACCTCCATGATGATTACAATACAGCAAATTTTCCCATCTTTCTCCACATAGAAGGACCGATTTGGAAACTCAGGATGAGGTAACCTGTGCTAATACCTCTTCTATCTTCAAGAAGGCTTGGTGGTAGTATCGGAATTACCTGAAGCAAACATACTTCACCGGCAAAGAAACTCATCAAATTCCCTTACGTTCTCCTAAGACACATTTACTGGACGATGACTGTGAACGCCTTGTTCTGTACTAGTCCCGAACCACGAATGTGGTAAGGTCTATAAGCTCATTTTCAATTTTTAAGTATTATATTCTTGCGTCTTACTGTACTCTGTTCATGTAGAACAAGTGCCTAAACCTGAAGAACAACTGTTCTAATTTAAGATTTCATTGCTATCATAGTTCAAAAAAGCGCTAGGCGTTAATTGTGCATTTTGCCACCGCCTTGCACTTTACTGACCAAAGCACATGCTTATGCACAGTTATGCACAGATTAAGCATAGTTATGCACAATGCGTTTTGCCAACGCCTAGAGCCTAGGCGCTCTTAAGTGTGTGGCTGCGCGATCGATAAAGAGTGCCATCGAATTTGTGTTTGCCCACGTCAAAGATACAGGGCAGCTGGCCTACTGGAATTTGGGAGGGTAGAGGTGCAGTTTTTCTCTGTGGCATGGATACCTACCTACAACATTCGACTATCGGTGTGTGTGTGGGGGGGGGAGGGGGCAGAGACCGATCGACTAGTATATGTGTGGGGAAGGCGAGAGACCAAGGTATGTATTGAGGGAAATTGATCGACATCCATGGATATGTGTAGGAGAGGAATAAGGTTGGGAAAAAGTCAAAGGTAGAGCGTCTGAGGATTGGTGGTGGAGTGGCGTCTCATAAATGGTGGGAGAGGCTTTCTAGACAAACGGAGGGTATGAGTGCAATATCAATAACAGAGGACGGGGGATGTCTATCTGTCTATGCACGTGCGTGTGAGAGACGGGTCTGGAGGTATTCAAGGATGATGAGGATAGAAGATATGGTTGTGGTAAGCATACGTAACTATATAGGAAGATCAACCGTCGTGTGTCCGAGAAAAGGAGAGACATAACTAGCGAGGTAAGTGTATCAGTGCTTGGTGAAAACGAACTATAGTCGACCTGGCTATACGTAGGGAGATTAGTTCATATACACGCCTGCATGTGTTAGAAGCAAATAAGGTCTAGAGAGGATGTGGCTAGGAGATGGTGCGAGAGGCCTACCATGTCAAGGGGGAGGAGTGTGCGAGTATGTGATCAATGAAAAGAGGGGCGGGAGTGTGCACCTGCGTGGAATCGTATTGGACATAGGGGGGCATGGATGGTGAGAAGAGAAGAGGGGAAGTATATATGTGTTTGTTGTAGGCACACTTGGCTAGAGAGGTATATCGACCGGTGTGCCGGAAAGAAGGAGTCGGGGGCCTACACACACCTCTGGTGGACGACCTAAAGAGAAATAATGAACGTGCGCGATAGAGGGGACGCTAAGGGTGGGTGAGAGGGGGGCGGGCGTGTGCATGCATGATAGAAAGTTAGCGCTAGCTAGCTACAAATAGAAGAGGATCGTGAAGGTGTAAAAGACGAGCAAAGGTCATAATTCATTATAAAAAAGTGGATACGGATACTTGAATAAGATATCATAATATAGAACATTGATTATAATTTGGGCTAATGTGTGGCTTTTGCAACTCAAGTCTAAACACTTGTCATAACGTAGGGGGCGGGCCACTATACTTTGTGTGATAAACACGGTGTATGTATGGAACATAGTTTAGATTATGAATATATAGTTAGTACATCAAATGTACTATTATTTGGAATCAACATCAAGTGTATTCAAAAAATAGAATTCAAGTTCCTGTAGTACACATAGTTCATATCTATCTCTATAGTAATCATGTGGTGTGTTATTAAGGTAATACACGAATGATGGTTGAAGTTGGCAACAATCATGATTGTAGATTCTTATTGAAATAGAGAAACGAACTCAAATTTAGTTCGAATTGCAGCGATAGTATAGACATTTGGAATGCACTAAAATGTTGGTATGAGTAGGTTACATGCATTATACAACAAGCAAAACAATTTAATCGGACATAACATGGATTCATACCCCCTCCTTCCATATATATAGGGCGTAATGAGATTTTTAAGACCGCCTTTGACTATTGACAAGATTAATAGTACATGACATGCGCAATGAAAAAATTATATCATTGAAAGAACCTTTCAAAGACGAATTTAACGGTGTGCTTTGTGTAAGTTGCATGTCATATATTATTGCTCTAATATTTGGTCAAAGTTAGCATCGAAAAGGGCATTAGGCCCTATATAGACGGAAGGAGGGAGTAGCTTTGAATAGAATTTCTATAGTAAAACGGGGCAAGACTCTCTCTTTGTGTGGTGTGAATAGTTTTATTTTTTTCGTTTTCTTTTTGGTTGATGGAAGTGCGAATTGATTTGGTACATACAAGTACAATATTGCTACACATTAGGCTTGTCCCTAAAATTCAACCCGTGTCTTGTTATATCCCGAAAATTCAGATATCGTGCTCCCAAAACTGGCGCCTTCATAACCCGCGCCTTGCTTTCCCGAAATTACAACGCGCACGAAAACTCCCTCCAGCTACCAAATCCCAACACGCGAAATCCCCTTTCTAACCCTGAGCCGAAAGGGCCGCTAGTTCAAATTGGTGGGGGGTACTTTTGTAACACACCCTACATTTTGGACAAGCGCGTCCCTAAGTCATGCTTCACCCCCTCTCATCACCCCCTTTTCGCCATTCGAAATCCCAGGCCGCGATAACCTCTCTTCTCCAGCCGCGAAACCCCACCCTCCTCCGTCCACCACCTCACCATTGCCCAGCCAGAGCCTCTTCCCCGACGACGTCGTCCACCACAACAGCTCGACGTCCCTCGTCCACCTCCCCGGATGAGGATCCGTTGTCCATCTCATCGTCCCGCCGGTTCAGCCGCCCCATCCTCCACCCTCAAGGAGCTGCTCCGACGATCGCCTCATCTATCGCGGCTGCTCTATCCCCACAGCGCCGCCATAACCTGCTCCACCAGAACCGCAACATCCTCACCGACTCCTCAGACGAAGCCGAGGCCTACTTGGCGCCACCAAAGAGGTTGTACACTCATTGCATCGCACCTTCTCCTGAACTCGACCTCCCGGCAACGACGGTGCTCCATCCCGCACCCCCATTGAGTGGCTACCTTGAAGTCGGCACCACGGGTGACATCTCCACGGCAGCTCTCCCCCAGTGCAAGGCCCTTTCGGCGGTGGCGTCCATACCAGCCGGATCTTCTGCTGCTGCTTTGGCTCTCACTCGCTAGCTCGCCCAGCTGCTGCTGCTGCTGTCCCCCTCGCTCGTGTTGTTGCTTTGCTCCAAGTTAGCCACACTTCAGTCGACTAAATTAACTTTTGGGTCAGTCGATTTTCAAGTGTTGGGGGGACTCGCCGGAGTTAAGGAAGAACCACCCGTAGGGGGGACAGGGGCTCGTAAGAGAGGTACCCCACTATCTATCTTAGGGTTCAGGGTGGGGGCGGGGGGCCTAGAGGGCTGGCCGTGGCGGCGGTGGGGAGTTGTTTCGAGGCGGCGAGGCGGCGCTGGGGCCGGCGGTTTGGCCTGTGGTGCCTGGCGGCTCAGGGGGGTGCAGGTTAAAGATGAACTGCAGGCCCTCCCTAAACTACATGTCAAGTGCCTCTCTGCTACCATTGCGTTCAGTTTCGACAGTAGCATTCAGATTCCACATTAAATTTCAGTTTCGACAGTTAAATTGAGAGTCAACAGTTTTTACCTCATCTGTTGTAGTTAGGTGGTTTTTGGTGATGTAAACTTTACATCCATTTTACATCATCTATTGGAGATGCTATTAGAATCCCACTTGAGATTGATGATGTCTGTTTTGTGCTGCTTCAGCCTTGACGTCTTACGGCAAACCGGAGATGCTCCAACAACAGAACAATCCATCACAACAGAGCAGTGCCTTGGATGCCGTTTAGGGATTCCTCAGATCTTCCTCCACACCTCCGATAGCCACCTCTACCTCAACTGCTTTAGCGACCAACCCAATGATACCGAGGTCGACACGGCTATGGCAAAGAGGTTGTACACTTGTTGCATCACTTATTACTATACATTCACGTCAATCAATTAGGGCTATTTTGGTTCAACGGAAAAACATAGCAATAGGTAATTTTCCAATGGCACTCTACTATTCATTTATTCATGCATTTTGTTGAAAGGAATGAAGCAAAACATCCACTTGGACATACTTTTCAAAATCCTATGCATGAAAACAAGACCAAGTGCATTAGTGCCAGAATAACATTCTAACTGTACACGCTTTCATATGGTTTCACTTTATTTTGGCCATGTTTCTTTGCATTCCTCTGCTCTTCCAATTCTTGTAAACCAAACACCCAAGTTGACAGAAATCCTGTGTTTACAAATGCTCTGTTTACCATGTGCACTCCTATCCTATTCTGGTGTTTTTCCTATCCCTGCGTTTTAAGAATCATGCAAGCCAAATGAGCCCTTATAGTATTACTTCAGTTACAGGTACGTGTCGAAGGGAACTTTGTGTGGTTTGTCCTGCTCCTGCCGCGACGTCGTCCACCTCACCTGAGCTGCTCCATCGACAGAAGCACCCACCAAACCAGACATCACGACTCCTGACCGTCTTTCGCCCCCTCAGATCTCCTTCCCTGCCATTGGCACCCACCGCAACGGCATCACCATCATTGACTCAGCAGATGAAGTTGAGGAGTATACGAGTCCACAAGAGAGGTCGCACTCTTTTGTTTCTGCTTATGTTATGCATTGCTTAAACTTACCTGCTACTTTATCATCCTGTTCAGCTCTTGGACTCCCAAGTCAGGTCCAAATTAATGTTCAAACTTGTGTTCTAAATTAGTTGAGGGGCACATATCGAGGAAGCAATGAATAGTATGTCTGTGTAATATCTGGTTCGCCTAGGGTATGCCTATGTTGTTCATCTTGGGTGGGAAACAAATAGTAAAGCAATCATCATCTGTCTTTTTATTAATTAAAGCAATCATCAGCCTACTATCATTATTTTTGGATCCATCCACTGGTTGTTACCATCACTCTAAATTTCTACATGCTCTCGTTACATAATCTCACCATATTTTTTTCGTATGCATGTCAGATATTGTACACAGTCATGCTGAACATGTAGAGAAAAAGAGAAGAGTTTTGCACGGAATACAATGTCATGCAGACATCGCTCCATGGTGGGTTCAATGGCAAACCCTCCCCACCACTCTCCAGATTGTAATCCAGAGGAAGATATCTGTTCTGAGGCAGAACCAGACGCCGCTGACCACTCCTATTTACCCCCCAAGGTGTTTGCTCTACCTTGGTATGATGATGTTAGTCATATCATGCATATGTTGCCTTGCAGTGCCTACTTTTGACATCATATATGTCATCTGCGTAGTTTAGACATGTTCCGTAATGCCACCTTTTTAGTTTCTATATCATATATGGGAATTATGCAGTCTCATGTCTTTTAGCCAGCCATAATATATGTGAAATGTGCAATACCATCCTGTTTAACCAGGCATCATATATTTGAATGATATCTTTACCATCCTACATTTCTATTTGTCGTCAATGTTTGCACATTAAACTACTCTTCGAGTGAATCAGCCATTTGGGTGGGAGATGAAAAAATCTGGAGTGAAAGCAAGGCCTTCAGAGCAGACAGTGCTACCTGTCAAAGTAGATCTCTTGTTGGGTCCCGATAGCTCCTTAGAGATGGATTCAGAGACAGATGACCGGTCCTATTCCCCCACTGAGGTGTATGCTCTAACTTGGCACGGTTATACTGCTCATATCATGCATATGGTGTCTCGCATTGCATAGTTTAGACATCATATACACAATATTCAACACCATGTTCTTACTTCAGAGATCATATCAAATGCCCTCTGTTTAGCATATAAATCACATATGTGAATTAAATGATGCGATCCTGATTATTTAGATAACATGTAGGTGAATTATGTCATGCGATCCTGTTTAGTTATTCATCATATCTTTGAATTATTTTATGCTATGCTATCCAATTTAGATAGACATCATATATGTGAAATTATGTCATGCTATCCGTTTTAGTTAAACAATATACATGCCAACTATTTCTTGCCCTCTTTTTTACACACTATCTATTGCATCTTTCTCTCATACAATGTCTGTACATTCTACTATGTTTCCTGTTTATCAGCCATTTGAATTGGAGCGGGTGATGCCAGTATCCAGCGAACTAAAAACACGGTCTTCAAATAAAACGGTGCTACCTCTTCGTGGAGATAGCACCTCGGTTGTCATGCTCAAGAACCAGCCCTACCACTACGATGGACAGAGAACCAGCTTCACCCAATCTAACCCCAACCCCAGCCGATAGTAACCCAGTTCCTGTTGACACATCACCATATCCACCATAGAGCTCCCAAACAAGAGCATTTAGTAAGGCAGCTCTAGTGCCCAAAGGGCCAGTACTATCACAGTGAACCCCAACTCCACCAGTCAGTACACCTATTCCAGTGGAGGAAGCACAACCAGCTAGTCGTAGTTTAGCATCTATCGCATTTGATGTTGTTAAATCATATGTTCGTATCTTCCCATCTTGGAAATATTATACTTAAGATGAAGGAAAATGCCAGTTGCAGGTGTTTGTCCAGGAGTTATGTGTAAGTAATGTTATTCATGCCAATTACTTTGCTTCGTCCCATACATCCTACCTCCATGATGGTTATAATACAGCAAATTTTCCCATTTTTCTCTACAGAGAAGGACCAATTTGGAAACTCGGGATGAGGTAACCTATGCTAATACCTCTGCTATCTTCAAGAATGCTTGGTGGTAGTATCAGAATTAACTAAAGCAAACATACTTCACCGGCAAAGAAACTCATCAAATTCCCTTACGTTCTCCTGAGACACATTTACTGGACGATGACTGGGAACGCCTTGTTCTGTACTGGTCCCGAACCACAAATGTGGTAAGGTCTATAAGCTCATTTTCTATTTTTAAGTATTATATTCTTGCATCTTACTGTACTCTGTTCATGTAGAACAAGTGCCTAAACCTGAAGAACAACTGTTCTAATTTAAGATTCCATAGCTATCATAGTTCAAAAAAGCGCTAGGCGTTAATTGTGCGTTTTGCCACCGCCTTGCACTTTACTGACCAAAGCGCACGCTTATGCGTAGTTATGCACAGATTAAGCGTAGTTATGCACAATGCGTTTTGCCAACGCCTAGAGCCTAGGCGCGCTTAAGCGCTCACTTAGGTGTGCCCTTCTTAACTATGATTGCTTTACTCTTGTATCGCTGTATTTACTCATAAACTTATGTTTAAATTGAAGGATCCAATAGAAACTCCAATGGCACGACAAGTATGTTCACGCATGCTTCTTTAATAGGTTTGCTCTTATCAATAGCTCTGTTGATTTCAATTTCAATTGTGTATACAGTTGACTTTCATATCATGCACATTACTAGCATCACAACAGAGCCAATAGTGTTGTTGTACATGTAGACCTGTGGTACCCATGTAAAATCTTGTTGTGCCATGTAGTTTCCCACACTTTGTATTCTTTCACTACTGCTTTGTCTTGAACTGATATGATTTGAACCATGTCTCTATTTTGATTTGGCAAGACAATGCAGTGACCATAGGACATAGATATTTGTTTGTTTGATGCTTTTATTATGTACTAGTACTTGGCAATAGAAGACTTGGTAGTTTAATCATGTCCACCTTACTAATGAACTGGTTCACCGAAATGAGTTTCATATAGTAGTACATGCTAAACTTGTTATGTGTCTGCTTGTTTCATATTTTACAATGCTGACAGAATATTGGGGAAGAGTGCCTTATTAAGCAATGGTAAAGGAAGTAATGCAGATAAGGTTCAGGATAGTGACGCATCCTTGTTGGTCTCCAACAAAGCTGATAAAATAGCTAAGGAAGACTATCTTGAAGACAGCGAGACAACCCCAAAGTCCTATCTTGGTATAGTGTTCCAGTTAATGGCCACTACCGCTTGCACAAGCTATTCAAACTCACTGTCTGAATCAGTTCGGTTTCTTGAGTCGCAATTACAAGCTGAAAGACATCGATCAGTTGTGCTGCGACAAGAAGCGGAAGGACTGCGGAAGTCCCTAGAGCAATCAGATGCATACTTTCTGGTGTAACAACAAGTGTTGGAGGATTTTAGCGGCAAAGGGGACAAAGCTAATAAGCTTGGTAAGCTTATTGCCAGCATGGTGGATATCCAGGATAATGTTTCTTGAGCTCTCCTGAAGTTGTTTTAGTTATGCTCTTGTTTTGCTGCCGCATTTATTTGCACTGGTGGCCAATTTTGACGGCCAGTGTATGTAATATGCTACTTTGTTCCATATATTTGCACTAGTGGCGAACTTTGACGCCCAGTGGAAGTAATATGTGTAATAGCGGTAAAAGGCTAGCGTTAATTGCTTGCTCATTTATTTCCTTATTGTCTTGTTTAGTTGTTTGCTTGTAGTCACTGCAGTTCTTTTTATGTGTTTTTCTAGTGGCCACAATAGCCTATTTTTGGTAACTAGGCCAAAATAATCATAGCAACACACGGACTGTTGTAACCATGGGCCTCTTGCAGGCCGTATGATCCATGGGCCTTCTTCCGGCCGTAGGATCCATTGTCCTTCTATACAGGTCGTATGATCCATTGGCCTTCTATACGGGCCTTAGGATGCATGGGCCTTCTATGAGCCGTAGGGTCCATGGGCCTTCTACGGGTCGTACGATCCATGGGCTTTCTACAGGCCGTACGATCCATGGGCCTCATACAGGTCATAGGATCCATGGGCCTTCTACATGGTGTATCATCATTTCGCCAATCATGGGCCGTACTATTCGTGGACCATAACGGGCCGTTAATAGGCCGTATTTGATAACTCTATGAAAACAGCCCAACTGGTTTTTTTACATGAAAACGGGCCAACCTATTAATGGTCCACAAACGTGCCGACTATAACGACGGGCTGAATTTGGCACACAAGCAGAAAATGACAGTAACAGGCCGTATGTAACCGAATGCTGCAAATGTGCCCAAGAATCAATGGGGCCTGAGAAGGCCGAAAGATAACTTGGGCTAGAAACGGCCCAATGGAATAACGGGCCGTTAATGGGTATAAAGTGATACACTGTTCATTACGGGCCAGTTTCACCACGGGCCATTAATGGGCCAAGAGTTACAAAGGGCCTCATATGGGCCGAAAGAAGTCATGGGCCACACATGGGCCGGATGTTAAAACGGGCTGGAATCATATTGGACGGTCCAGATGATGCTACTGGGCCTAATTCGGAGAGGTCGTAATGGGCCCTTGGTTAGGGGGCTATAAATGGGCTATATGCGAACAGGACGTTAACAGCCTTTCCGTGGGCCGGCCCGCCACCTTTTGACCAAGTCAAACGGGCCGACCTTTTCACTAGAATGGGCCTCTGTTAGGCCGTGCCACGTGTCGCTGTATCATAGGCGTCTTCGGTCCAATAGTGAGCCGACACGTGTTTCCTCCAGCCAATGATGATTTTACACGTGGAAAATCCCCATTCGTCGGGGCTGTTAACGGGTTATCGAATCCAAAACCGGACCCGATAGCTTAACGGCATTCGATTACGGTGGATGCCACATGTCGGTCACCCTTGATGTATGCACTTCTGTGATGCGTGATTTATTGTCATGGAAATGGACACTTCCATGATGATCATTTTGGTAATGTCATGGAACACTTTATGACAACACAGGTATGACTATCTTGATTCTGTCATAAAATCGTCACGGATGTACATGCATGACAAAAAACGTGACCTACTGTGACAAACATGTATCATCACGGAAGTGTATTTTTTTTGTAGTGCAATGACAAGCTTGCATGTGAGCAGCAGGCTTTGGCAAGGAACCAAGTTCTTGCCATGTAGACAAGTGATCCCACAATAAAAGAAATGCCTTCAGTCCTTGTCGATGACCTGCATGCTCCGGCATTGGCATAGCAGATTGTCGAATTCTTTCACGCAGCAGAACTTCCTAAAGGTCGAGAAGATGTTGAAAGAGTAGCCCGTCAGTCTAGTACGTATCAGTTTGTCAGCAACTACCTATGCAGAACGAGACCAAATGGGGTTAAATTGATGTCTATTTATCGGGAAGATGGACAAAAGCTGTTGGGAGAGATACATGGGTGGATATGTGGGTCACACATAGGATCAATGGCCGTTGTCGTCAAAGCTTTCTAACAAGGTTTATTTTGGCCCACTACCCTCCAGGATGCAACTGAGCTAGTAACCAAGTGTGAAGCATGCTAGTTCCATTCAAAGCAATCACATCAGCCAGCTCAAGCACATTAAACAATCCCTCTCTCCTGGTCATTCTTGGTCTAGGGGCTCGACATACTGGGCCCCTTCCCACGTGCTTTCAGGGCTTTGGGTACTTGTATGTTGGAGTTGACAAGTTCACAAAGTGGCCACAAGTCGAGACGATGAGGAAGGTTGTGGATTCAAGGCTCCGCAGACCCAAGAAGGTTGAAAATCAGGGGCGTGAGTGAATATCAAGTCTAAAGCGTGCTGCCCCGCAGCCTAGCCTAGCCGGATTCATGAGAATGAGGGTGAACATGAACACGACAGTTTACCTAGGTTCGGGACACCTTGCGGTGTAAAACCGTACTCCTGCTTTGTGGTGGATTGGCCATCAAGAGGGGTTGAGGATGAATTGGTACAGTGGATGAATAGCCTAGCGAGGGCTATGATGGTGAGGGTCGAAAGGATTCGATCTACGACGGTGGCTAACCTATATTTATAATGGTCGTGGTCCTCTTCCCTCAAAACTTAGGCGAGAAGGGATCCCACAACCGCCAATTTTAAAGGGGACATGTAGTACATCTAATCCTGACGAAAGGTAGTCTTCGCCTGCAAAGCTTCTGGTCGTGGCGGAGTGGTGGGATTGGTGATGACCTCTGTCTTACCGAGCCTGTGGTCTTGGCCTTGTAGCACTAGAACAAAAACCTTTGGGAGATTCCTCGAGAACCCACGCCTACCCTTGCCTCCTTAGCACCAAAGAGGAAGTTGCCTCCTCTACGCCCGCTGGCGCCCGCCTAGCCTTTCTCATCATGGCGCACGTAATCGCAGCCTCATGAGGCTGGGTACCTTCATAGAAATCTCTGCTCCTCGGGAGGCCGCCTAGGGAGGACGCTCCCACGGGAGATCTTGGTGTCGTCCGCCTCGCAAGGGCTGGCCCCTCGCAAGGGTCTTGTCTTGAATGTCTTGCAGACAGACCATACCAGTCCGTCGAGGGAGCCATGCCATGGGCTGCAGGCAGGCAAGTCTAGGTACCCTGCTTCCTAGGACGTCGACAGTAGCCCCCTGGCGCAAGGCGCGCTCGTGGCAGCTTTAAGGCGAAGCCAAGGGGCAAGGGCGAAGTGGCCGTGGGCCCCAATCGCCTACGGGCCAGGCTGACGTGTGGCCCTTGACGGGACTTGGACACCTCCACTTCCCCATGCCGCGTCGGCAACTGCCGTGACTTCTCAACTGCTTGGCATATGCAGCAGCGCCATCATCACTCGGAAAATGGAAGGGTGTTGGTTGCCCTTCTGTCGCCTCTAAATGGGCGAGGGGGCCTGTGCCCCCTAACTCATTATCGCCTTGTTGTCCCACATCCTCACATCAACGTCCATGGCACCGATCAGGAGGTTCTCTGCTGCCAAGAAAGGGAAGGCTCCGCAAGAGGTGCCAGAGCCGCTTCCGTTGAAGAGGGGCCGCGGCTGTCCTCGCCGGGCTGACGCGGTGCCCGCGGCTGCTCCTTCTAGATGTCGGTGCACACCGCCGAGGGCTTTTCTAGCCCGATCGTCCATGCACCGGGCCCCAACCGCCAAGGAGGCCACGGGCACTACGTAGGAAGAGGCCGCAGAGGGAAGCAGGCGACGGTCGCCTGTCCACTTCACCATGGGCCCATGCCAACAACACAACCCAAGTGTTCATGGTATGATGACAATGCCACCACGTACCAGGATCCGGCCCCCGCACGCCTTGGTTGAGGAGCTACCTCCGAAGGGACCCGTGGAGCTCTGGCTATAGCACGACGGATGCTATGGCCAGGCCTCATAGGCGGAGGTTGAGGGCACCTTCTCCAGTGATGTCTATGTGACATGGTGATGGGGAATGGTCGCTGTCGGTGTCAAAACCGGCGGATCTCGGGTAGGGGCTCCCGAACTGTGCGTCTAGGCGGATGGTAATAGGAGACAAGGGACACGATGTTTTTACCCAGGTTCGGGCCCTCTCGATGGAGGTAAAACCCTACTCCTGCTTGATTGATATTGATGATATGGGTAGTACAAGAGTTGATCTACCACGAGATCAGAGAGGCTAAACCCTAGAAGCTAGCCTATGGTATGGTTGTTGTTCGTCCTACGGACTAAAACTCTCCAGTTTATATAGACACCGGAGAGGGCTAGGGTTACACAGAGTTGGTTACAATGGGAGGAGATCTTCATATCATATCGCCAAGCTTGCCTTCCACGCCAAGCAAAATCCTATCTGATCACGGGACGAAGTCTTCAATCTTGTATCTTCATAGTCCGGGAGTCCGGCCAAAGGTCATAGTCCGGCCATCCGGACACCCCCTAATCCAGGACTCCCTCAGTAGCCCCCGAACCAGGCTTCAATGACGATAAGTCCAGCGCGCAAGTTTGTCTTCGGCATTGCAAGGCAGGTTCTTCTCCAAATTCCATGTACCTGTCGGATAGTGTCCGGCTTCTGGTGCGTGTCGCTCTCCTCAGCTTCTGTGCCCCATAATGACCATCTTCCATGTGTCAAACGAATGCAAAAAGCCAGGGTTTTTTTTTCATTTATCCCCCCAGTTGCGTAAATGAGCTTCCCATAAAAGAGACGGGGGTTTAGATCCAATTCACACCACCTGTCCTCCGCGAGTATTCATCAGAGCACTTTCGAAAGAGATCCATTCCACCATGGCCGGTCGAAGCAGCTCCTCCTCTCGCCTCTCCGGCCCTCGGCCCGGAGATTGGGAGCGGTGTTCCGTCCCGCATAGCAAGCTAGTAGTGCTTCAATCCAAGGGGCTCCTCCTCCCAGCATATATGGTCCCAGTTCGAGCCGGGATCGCCACCTATAGCGGCGGAGAGCACGCGGAGAGCGTCCCCAATCCCTCTCAAGGAGAGCGGGTATGCCTAGTCCCTTATTTAATAAGAGGACTCGGATTTCCAATTCATCCATTTCTCCGAGGGCTACTGCAGTTCTACGGCCTCCAGCTACACAACCTCGCGCCTGCCTCCATTCTGCATGTTGCGGGCTCCGTGGCCCTCTGCGAGCTGTTTTTGGGCATCGAGGTCCATTTCGCTCTATGGAAGAGGTTGTTCGGCCTTGTGCCCCGCTCTCAGGAGGGGTCAATTTATCAAGTGGGCGGAGCCGAACTATGGCGCATCGCTGGGACCGGATATTTATTCGGTACCCCAAAGAAGGCGTCGGAGGAGTGGCCTTTGGAATGGTTTTATATTGATGACGTCCCCCTGCCGGACCCTGTACGGATCGGCCTCCCTGAGTTTAACAATGCTCCATTGAAGAAACGCCTGAGCTGGCGCCCACGAAACCCTCAAAGGGAAACTGATAGGGACGTCCTTTACCTGATGAGCCAGATAAGATTGTTGGCTCATTCCGGACTGACCATGATCGAGGTCATGGCCACATGCAGTACGCGGGGGTGCAGCTGCTTCAGTATAGAGGCCACCCCATGTGGGATTTCAATGGGGAGGACGACGCCACCCGGTGCGGTCGCAAGGGGCCGGATTCGGCCGCCACTCTAACGAAGATCTTATCTGCTTTGTACAAGGGAGAAGAAGAGGAATTCCTCCGTGTCAACCCATGGGGCGGATTCTCTATGTACAGTCCTCCAAGCTGGGTGAGCGAACACTTTCACTTGTCTACCCGCTTTTGAAATTCCCATAATTGAGTACTTAGTCTAGCGATGTTAACGCAGGAGCTGCGCCAGACTGTGAAGGAGATAAACAGCCCTCCTCCACAACCCGAGGACCCAGAACGGTCCCTCGATCCGGACTCCCAAGAGGACCCGGACTTATGTGTGGAGTTAATTGATGGGGTGTTTCATCAATTGAGTAAGGACAACACCTTAGTGGCCATTACGACCGACTATCCCGGACTACTTCCGGCCTCAAAGGTAGCCAAGACCGAAGTCCCAGTACTTTCAAGAGGATTCATCCATGCTTTGTTTTGATTGCCGTAAACCAGTAGTGTTTTGCTTTGCAGGGGAAATCCTTGAGGCGGAGGGCCGAGCCCGCGGTGGGTAGCCAACAAGGGCCACTGAAGCCAGGCGGGCTAAAACTAAGTGCGGAACGGTTCGAGATTCCTGTGCAATGGTACGGCGTGCAATTTTAACGCCTAGGGTTTATGCCCTCAAGCCACACTAACGCCCATGCTCTCCTTAGGAGGAAGAGCACCCGCCAGACTATATCCATCGGCCAGGCTTTAAGGTCGGGTCCGGAAGTGGAGGCGAACACGGGGGGCGCACCGGACACTCCTCCAACAGAGGACGCAGACGGGCTATCTACCACCAATTCACAGGTGGAGAGTGCCGTGAACCACAGGCGTCGTCGAGCTGTTCTTCGTGACGCATGTTTTTTCCAAGAGGCGTTGTACGCCTTTAATACGGGAGATGCGTATCTCCGTGCCGCTCAAAATGGTCTAGCCAGAGCCACAGAGCAGTATGTGAAAGACATACGGGTGAGTAAATATGATGGTTATATATGTTAGTAGCCCCCGAGACTTGAAACAGTTAAGATAACTGATTTAAGGATCATATGTTAAGCAGGATCTTACAAAGAAGAAGACGCAACTGTCCCAGGAGCTGGAAGAGTGCAAGGCCCAACTCGAGGCCGCACTGGCCGCTTTAGATAATGCCAAGGGGACCCCCTCAGGTAATATATGCTTCGAAAGATAATTCTACTGTGAAGTGCGGCATATGTGCAATTCTGACAATAACAGTGTAGATGGGGCTGCAGTGAATCCGGACAAGCAGCAACTCCTGCGCCAGTTAAAGGCCGGCGAGAGCATGCTGACGAGGGTGAGGCAAGAGAAGAATAAGCTTCAAGACGCTAATACCCAGCTGGGCGAGGAACTAAAGGATGTTCGTGCTCAGCTGTCTGATTCCGTAAAGGAGAATCGGCGACTTCGACGCGGCATTTTTAGTAAGTGCTTAAGCGAATCTTCGAAAAAAGAGTTCGGTGAGGAAGTAGTTTGATAGAGCTATGTCTGCAGATGTGCTGACAGGTCGTCCTGCGGAGGACATGCCTGGTTCCGCGGGGGACCTTCTTCTCGAGCTGTTGCAACTGCACGAACGAGTTTGGCAGGCGATGCAAGGCGTCGTCCAGGCTATGTGGCCATCCCTCTCCATGCCCGAAGGCCTTGGAGAGCTTGCAGAGAAGCTGGAGGGAGTGCGGTAGCACTTCCGGATGTGGAATATATCGGCCTGCCGTCAAGGTGCCAGGGAGGCCTGGGCCATGGTGAAGACTCGGTACACGAAGGCTGACCCGAACCACATGGCCGAGGTCGGCCCTGTGGGGCCTGACGGAAAGGAGATACCTGTCAGTTTAGTGTATGGCCAGGTAGAGCTGGCTGCCAAGTATTCTCAACAGGACTGTAAATTAGACAGCCTGTTGGATGGTATTAAAGAAGAATATACCGAGTCGAATTGACTATCTAATTTAAAATGACATATAAAATGCCTTCTAGCCGGATTGTAGATCGTTTGTCATTGCGGACCTTTTCGCTTCAACCTCTGGACCCGATAGTCTGGAGTGTGTCCGAATACCCTCTCGGTTATATAAGAACCGGGGCATGCATGGAGACCAGGCGTAGGGGTCATAAGTGCTTTAGCAGACAAGTGCCCAACTAGTTATGTTATATTACATGGTTAGTAAGAAACATCTTCCAGGGAGAATAGTTCCGTTAGGGGTTCCTTTCCCTGGGAGGCATGCCCTAAAGTGCATGTCCGAACTGCGAGAAAAAAGCAGAAAAAGCATCTGGGGGCAGATAAATAAACAAGAAAAATCATCTTTTAGTTCACCGACCGAATATTCCCTTAAGAACGCTAGCTTTCGGCTTCACCCAGTCTGAGGTACACATCCGGCTGACCCGGCAGTAACAATCGTAGAGGTGCTCCCTTTACCACCTAGCCGAACAAACGGGAACGTAGGGGTAAGCACAGGAGCCAGGCAACCCAGCTTGGCCAAAACTTAAGTCATATCGATGCATATAATGGTGTATAAAAGGTTCATGCGGAAGTGTCACACATGTTTTGGGCATGAGGCCCGTTTATATAAACTTCTGATAAAGAAGCCCCCAGGTATAATGAGCACGGGTGGCGCATCAAGTATGTGCGAACGACGCGCAGGCAAGCCCCTAATGGCTTGGGGGGAAAAGGTAGGGAGAAGGAGAGAAATACCAGGCAGCTAATTTGAAAAAAAAGGGGCAGAGGAAGGAGACGAACACAGAGTCCGGCGCTAGGCGTAGAATCTTCGTAGGTGTGCTGCGTTCCATGGGTTCGGCTCGAGTCGGTTGTTCGATGCGTTTCGCAGACGGTACGCTCCACCAGTCAGGACTTGGTCGATTATGAAGGGACCCTCCCATTTGGGCTTTAGTTTGTCCTTTTTCTTGTCTGGCAGGCATAGAACTAGTTCGCCAACGTTATAAGTTTTGGCCCGTACTTCTCTGCCTTGATATCTTCGAGCCTGCTGTTGATAGAATGTGGAACGGGCTTTTGCCACGTCGCGCTCCTCCTCCAATGCGTCCAAGCTGTCCTGCCGATCGAGCTCGGCTTCTCTTTCTTCGTACATGCGCACGCGAGGTGAGTCATGAATTATGTCGCAGGGCAGGACTGCCTCTGCACCGTATACCATAAAAAATGGTGTGAATCCGGTAGTGCGCTTCGGCGCGGTCCACAGCCCCCAGAGTATGGAGTCGAGCTCCTCTACCCAGTGCATGTTAGATTCCTTGAGGGATCGCACTAGTCTGGGTTTGATGCCGCTCATGATGAGACCATTGGCTCGCTCGACTTGACCGTTGGTTTGTGGGTGATAGACTGAGGCGTAGTCGAGCTTAATGCCCATGTTTTTGCACTAGAGTTTAACTTCGTCGGCCATAAAGTTTGTGCCATTGTCAGTGATGATGCTATGGGGAACGCCGTAACGGTGTACAACCCCAGATATGAAGTCTATCACCGGTCTGGATTCTGCCGTCTTTACAGGCTTGGCCTCTATCCATTTGGTGAATTTATCCACCATGACTAGTAGGTATTTTTGCTTGTGGGTTCCTCCTTTAAGGGGTCCAACCATGTCAAGCCCCCAGACCGCAAAAGGCAAGGTTATGGGTATGGTTTGTAGGGAGGTAGGCGGCATGTGGCTTTGATTAGCGAATAATTGGCAACCGACGCATCGCTGGACTAAGTCCTGAGCGTCTGCCCGGGCCGTCGGCCAATAAAATTCGGTACGGAAGGCCTTGCTTACAAGGGCTCGGGCTGCGGCGTGGTGCCCGCCGAGTCCGGTGTGAATTTCCGCCAGAAGGTTCCGCCCTTCCTCTTCGGAGATACACCTTTGAAGGACTCCGGTGGTGCTTTTCTTATAAAGCTCTCCTTCGTGGACTTTATAGGCTTTAGATCGTCGCACTATCAAGCGTGCCTCATTTTGGTCCTCGGGGAGTTCCTGCCTAGTTAAGTAGGCTAAGAATGGTTCTGTCCACGGGGCAATTACTGCCATTATTACATGGGCTGAGGGTGTGACTTCATTGACGGAGTCTTCCGTTGTGTCATGGTGTTCGGGGTCAGGTAATGCGGCCTGGTCCGGTTTGTTAATTCCGGATTCCCCTTCCCACTGTATGGATGGCTTGAATAACCTTTCCAGGAAAATGTTGGGGGGGCTGCATCGCGCTTTGCGCCGATGCGTGCCAGGACGGCTGTTGCCTGATTATTTTCCCGGGCTATATGGTGGAATTCCAGCCCTTTGAACCGAGCTAACATATTTAGGACGGCGTTGCGGTAAGCTGCCATTTTTGGATCTTTGGCGTCAAAGTCTCTGTTTATTTGGGATATCGCGAGGTTCGAATCCCCACGCACCTCTAGGCGTTGAATGCCCATCGAGACTGCCATCCGGAGGCCATGTAGAAGGGCCTCGTATTCGGCTGCATTGTTGGAGTCCGTATACATTATCTGGAGTACATATTGGACTGTATCTCCTGTTGGGGACGTCAGGACGATGCCAGCCCCAGACCTGCCAGCATTTTGGAGCCGTCAAAGTGCATGGTCCAGTTGGAATATGTGTCGTACTCTTTAGGGAGTTCGGCTTCAGTCCATTCCGCGACGAAGTCGGCCAAGGCTTGCGACTTGATGGCTTGTCGTGGCTTATATGTTATGTCAAACGGGAGGAGCTCAATGGCCCATTTGGCAATCCGTCCTATTGCGTCGCAGTTGTTTATGATATCATTAAGAGGTACTTCGGAGGCTACTGTTATTGAACACACTTGAAAGTAGTGTCGTAGCTTCCGAGATGCCATGAACACTGCGTATGCTATTTTTTGGTAATGCGGGTATCGGGACTTGCATGGAGTGAGGATAGTGGACACGTAGTACACTGGTTTCTGGACAGGGAATTTGTGTCCGTCTGTTTCTCGTTCGACGACGAGGACTGCGCTTACAACTTGGTGAGTTGCCGCGATGTATAACAACATTGGTTCGCCGATGATTGGCGCGGCCAGGACAGGGTTTGTTGCCAGTATGGCTTTTATTTCTTTGAGACCGGTCGTGGCGGCATCCGTCCACTCGAAGTGTTCGGTGCGCCGGAGGAGGCGGTAAAGGGGTAATGCCTTTTCCCCCAAGCGGGAGATGAAGCGGCTTAGAGCCGCCACGCATCTAGTCAATTTTTGTATTTGCTTGAGATCTTTTGGGATATCCAATTGTGACAGAGCTCGGATCTTGGCTGGGTTTGCTTCAATTCCCCTATCAGATACAATGAAGCCCAATAGCTTTCCGGCTGGTATGCCTAAAACGCATTTTTCCGGGTTAAGCCTAATGTCATATGTTCGGAGGTTATCGAATGTAAGCTTCAAGTCGTCTATTAGAGTTTCGACGTGTTTGGTTTTGACGACCACGTCATCCACGTATGCTTCAACCGTTTTGCCGATCTGGTTGGCCAGACATATCTGAATCATGCGCTGATATGTTGCGCCGGCATTTTTGAGCCCGAAGGGCATTGTGTTGAAGCAGAATGGGCCGTATGGGGTGATGAATGCCGTTGCGGCTTGGTCTGACTCTACCATCTTGATTTGGTGGTAGCCAGAGTATGCATCGAGGAAACACAATGAATCATGTCCTGCAGTGGCGTCGATGATTTGATCAATGCGGGGAGGGGGAAGGGATCCTTTGGGCAGGCCTTATTTAGGTCTTTAGAATCGACGCATAGGCGCCAGGATTTGTCCTTCTTTGGTACCATCACCAGGTTTTCTAGCCAGTCCGGATGTTTTATATCTCTGATGAATCCGGCTTCCAGTAGTTTGGCTAGCTCCTCTCCCATGGCTTGTCTCTTGGGTTCAGAGAAACGCCGAAGAGTCTGCTTAACGGGCTTCAATCCTTTTAGGATGTTCAGGCTGTGCTCGGCCAGCCTGCATGGGATTCCTGGCATGTCTGAATGGTGCCAGGCAAAAATGTCCCAATTTTCTCGTAGGAATTCTCTGAGTACGGCGTCTACATCTGGGTTTAGTTGTGCCTCGATGGAGGCCGTTTTTGTAGTGTCCATTGGATGGACTTGGAACTTGACTATTTCGTCTGCCAGCTTGAAGGAGGTGGACTTGGATCTTTTGTCGAGTATCACGTCATCCCTGTCCACGTGGAGCGCAACACAGTTAGTTCCTCGGCCGCTAGGGATTCGGACAATGCCTCGAGGGCCAGTGCGGCTGTCATGTTTTCGGCGCGGAGCGCTGTGTCCGGATCACTAGCAAGAGTGATGATTCCGTTGGGTCCGAGCATTTTGAGCTTCATGTACCCGTAATGGGGTATAGCTTGAAAAATTGTGAATGCTTCTCGCCCTAACAGAGCGTGGTATCCGCTGCTGAACGGGGCCACTTGAAATGTGACCTCCTCGGATCTATAATTATCCGGCGTGCCGAACACCACATCTAGTGTGATTTTCACTGAACAGCACGCTTCCCGGCTGGGGATTATTCCTCTAAAGGTTGTGTTGCTTCGCTCAATGCGGCTCCAGTCTATTTCCATTTTTTGCAGGGTTTCCTCATAGATGAGGTTCAGTCCGCTGCCACCGTCCATGAGTACCTTTGTAAGCCGGAAGTCGTCCACTATCGGACTAAGGACCAGTGCGGCTGGTGCTCGGGCTGTCCGGAATTTAGGTTCATCACTGGCATTAAAGGTAATAGCCGTGTCACTCCATGGGTTTATTGTTGCTACTTGGTAGACTTCGGTAAGGCTGCGGAGCGTTCGTTTCCTCGCATTGTTTGATGCGAAAGTCTCGAAGACTGTTGACACCGTACTGGTGTTTCTGGGGTGGTGCTCTGCGGATTCTGGAGTTAAAAGCTCCTCGCCACTTCTGGCCACCTGCCGGAGTATCCAACATGCTCTAAGGCTATGAGTTGGTGTGACTTCCCCTGAACTATGAATTTTACAAGGTCCATGAGCCATCCCTCCAGTACGGTTCCATACCCTATAGAGGGTTTTTGTTTTTTGTTGTTTGGCCCAAGTGCCTGGCGATAATGCGCCCTTTTGTTTCGGACTGGGATTGTATTCAGGGTCGGATTGTCCCAGAATTTTGTTTGGTTTTTCGAACGCTTTCTGTTGCACAGTACTTTCGTACTATGGATGTCAAGTGGGCGAAGCGTGTAATTTCGCGGCGACTTATAGCGTTGAGGATTCCGATGTCCGTGCAGTTGTTACAGAAGAATGAAATTGCATCCCTCTCATGGCAGTCCTTTATCCTGTTCCTAACCAGGAGGAATTTGGCCTAGTAATGGTGTACTGTTTCCCCGGGCTCTTGCCGAATTTGGGATAGATCCCTTGTATTTGGGTGGGCGGGGGGATTTAAATCTGGAACCTCGCCCGATCTAAGACTCAGGGGCCAAGAAACTTCCGAATTTGGAATCTTGTTTTCTTGGACGTTATTCAATGAATCAGGCCCGCTGCCTGACTTTAGGTTCAGGGCTTGGGTGACGCCCTCCCCTCTGCGGATGTCCGGCTCGGAGGGATCAGGAATCCGGACAAATTTGGTCCTTAGGATGGGCGAAGATTCGCCGCATTGTTCTTCCACCACTTCAACATGGTGGGTGACCTGGGGAGAGTCAATCTCTCTCTGATCGGGTTTAAGCCCAACCTGGCTGTAATCTGTAGAGACTCCCAGGGCGGCGATGCGATCCAAGAGCTCGTTTAAGGAAGAGAGCTCCATCGGGTCTAACTGCTCGGCAAGTTCCGAGCTGATGTGGAGATTGCTTTCGATGGCCCGAGAGGTCATTGTCGGCGCGGCGGCCGAACAGGTGGTCATCAAAAAACTGCCTAGCCGGAGAGTTTGGCCAACAGCCAAAGCTCCTTTAGCAATAGTGCCATCTTTAAAGACGGGGTGCGGCATCCTTCCTGACGGTGACGACACAGAGGAACTCTCAATGAAAGCCCCAATGTCGGTGTCAAAACCGGCGGATCTCGTGTAGGGGGTCCCGAACTGTGCGTCTAGGCGGATGGTGACAGGAGACAAGGGACACGATGTTTTTACCCAGGTTCGGGCCCTCTCAATGGAGGTAAAACCCTACTGCTGCTTGATTGATATTGATGATATGGGTAGTACAAGAGTTGATCTACCACGAGATCAGAGAGGCTAAACCCTAGAAGCTAGCCAATGGTATGATTGTTGTTCGTCCTACGGACTAAAACTCTCCAGTTTATATAGACACCGGAGCAGGCTAGGGTTACACAGAGTCGGTTACAATGGGAGGAGATCTTCATATCATATCGCCCAGCTTGCCTTCCACGCCAAGGAAAATCCTATCCGGACATGGGACAAAGTCTTCAATCTTGTATCTTCATAGTCCGGGAGTCCGGCCAAAGGTCATAGTCCGGCCATCCGGACACCGCCTAATCCAGGACTCCCTCAGTCACCCATACCTACAACTCCGAAGGGAGGCATGCCCTTCATTTCAGGTATGATGGGGCGTCGATGCTCTTCTTCAAGGTCTTCGGGGAGGGCGATGAGTACCTACAGTGCTGCGCCAGGGGCGGTGACAGCGGTGGTGAAGCCTCCCGCGATGAACTTGCCCTTGGCTACTACTCCTCCAGCAGCAGTGGTGCCCCCTCCTGGTCAAGCTCGAGCGCTCATGACTACAACAAACTGCCGCGCCGTCGCTCTCGGACCTAGGAAGGAAATGACGTCGACGCCGTCTAGACGCCACGATGTCGTGGGCGGCCCCTCCTGAGTCGTGGTCCTCAGGGGACTTCTTCTTTGTTTTATTTCTTGCATGAAAGTCATGAAGGGCCTTGCGAGGGCATGTAAGAACCGTGATGCTTGCGCCTCGATGTCAATACTAACAACTTTTGTTGTTTTTGCATTTCTTGCTGGGGCACGAGCCCCCCCTTTTTGCTCCTGTGATAGCTTATTGCTCTACGCGAACAGGACCTAGTCCCCATGCAAGCTTCGGCCTTCGCTGGTATGCCAAGTCGCGATGCCGTGGTCAAGGCCAAGAGGTGAGCGGCCCGAGGTCATATAAGAACCCCCACGGCGTGATGCTCGGGAGGTCCCCTATAGCGTGCAAGTAGCTCCCGAAGGACTAAGAGGGAGGTTTCCTTGCCCGAGCGAGGTCACAGGAAACAAGATGCCAACGACGAGGTTGATGCTGGTGCGTGCGAGGCAACTTAGCTTAGTGAGCTTGTAGCCTGAGTGATTTCTTGTTGCAAGGGTGAGCTTCTTCGGATTTTTGACCTTAGGCGAGATCCATGCCCCGTGCTGGGGTATCCTTCCCCTTGCACTCTCCTCGCGAGGTTTGCGACCCCCCTCCCTTCTCTCAATCATCGTGATGCTCTACGTCCTAAGGACCCGGCCCTCGAGCAGGGCTCAGCCGCCGCCGGTATGCCAGGTCGTGATGTCGTGGTAAAGGTTGGGGGTAAGGACTCGAGAGCCATTAGGAGCCCCTGAGGCGCGATGCTAAGGGACCTCCTTTTAACCTGCAAGCAATTAGCACGAGAAAGGAGTGGCTCACCCCGCAGAGGAGCCTAGGAAGGGTTCCGTTCGATGGTACGTGGTGAAGTGTTGGTGAAGCCGCTCTAGGTCCCGTCTCCGGAGGCTCCTACACATAAGTTAGTCACGGAATGCATGGGGCAGTCGTGCTAGCTGATCTACCCGTGATCGTTCCATAAGGAGACGCAGGCACTAAGGACCTGGTGAGGAGGCGTGCGCGGGGCCGGTCACAAGCCAGAGCTCAGTCTCTTAGGTTTATAGCGCTGTAAGGACAGATGACGGTGTCCTAGACTAGGGGGTACTCACCACGTCGTCTCCCGGTCAATTGGATTGGGCCGAGGACCCCCATGGCCGCATACTCATGGGCCAATTCGGACAACCCCTGCCGCATACAAGGAAGACTCCACAAGACTTGGGGCCCAAGGCGAGGACTCTACTAAACCCTAGGCCTCCGGTGTGTTATATAAACCAAGGCCAGGCTAGTCAATAGCCAATCTTATATTCATTACTACAATCTCGTGGTAGATACATGTACTCTGTACTACACCCATATGAATACAATCAAAAGCAGCATGTAGGGTATTATCTCATCAAGAGAGCCTGAAGCTGGGTAAAACCCCGTGTCCAAGTTACCATCGCTCCAAGACGCCTAGCTCAGGACCCATACTACGAGATACGCCGGATATTGAACCGACAACGGACCCAAGCACAGGCGCTGTGCTAGTAGCTCCCCTCACGGGACGAGCAAGGTGTGGGTTAGCAACATGCGGGGACCGCGAGGGTAACTCCACAGATGATCGATCGTCAGGCGCAATGTTAACAACAATAGTAACTCAAGCAGTCGTAACTGGTCTAGAATACATTAATCGAAATAACGCAGCTACGGGAACGGGCCTAGTTGCCTAAGGATAATGTAGCCCGAGGGGCGCCCTTAGTTGAACGAACTAAAAAGTCACCTGGCACCATCGTTGATGAAGCGTTGGCGTAGCTCAAGATGCATAGTACAGAAGCCGCTCCTCAAGAGCTGGGTGACTCCTGAGACTCGTGGAGTTCGCGAGGTCCGTCGGGATTGCAAGGGTCCGGAACCTTCTTAGATAGGACCTCCTAGCTTCTGGCCTCGTGAGCCGCCATAGCATGCTGCGCGAAGCACTGGTACGAGGCAGCCACGTTCAGCAAGGCGAGCAACATAAGGACGTAGCTGCAGGGGTAGCCCCAACTCCGTCCGATGCGGGACGACCAGAAGAGGCCCTGTGAAGCGGCTCTATTGAGGCCTGGGATGTTTATGTAGACGTGCAGCTCGCCGCCCGTGTCAGGGGCCGCAACTGTATTTGAAGGTCATGCGGGGCGACGCTCGCCACACATGGCCCTCGCCTCGTGAAGCTCCTCGATTGCCTTATTGATGAACTCCCGCGCACCTGGTGACTTGCGCCATGCGCCTTTCTCGCGGGGGCATGCATCGAAGCACGCCTCCAAGTGGTGCCCGAGCGCCTCCCTCATCGCACTAGTCAGGTCAGGAGCTCTATTGATGGGATCCCCCAAGCCCGTCCTAAGGGAAGCGTCGGGTGAACCTTCCTATGCAGGAGGAAGGGTCACCCCAGTGGCGGGCGCAGGGCCTGGGGCGCTGTCGGCAGGCGTCCCAGCCTTCTAACAACTCTTATGGAGGAGCTTCTTCTTCTTGTGGGTGGTCTCTGAAGGCAGGACGGCGCCCTTGTCGTCCGGGTTGTCAGCCGTCGCGGCCTAGTAGGCGCACTCGAGGGAGCAGACCGCATCCTTCTCATCACCGGCGACCATGATGATACCGCCGCTCCCTGGCATCTTGAGGACATTGTAGCCATGGTGAGTTGCTGCCATGAACTTTGCGAGGGCCGGATACCCAAGGATGGCGTTGTACGGGTGGCCAATGTGGGTGATGTCAAAGTCGATGAGCTTGGTGTGTGCTACGTCTTGAGCTTGCGTTGGTTTTCCTTGAAGAGGAAAGGGTGATGCAGCAATAGTAGCGTAAGTATTTCCCTCAGTTTTTGAGAACCAATGTATCAATCCAGTAGGAGGCTCCTCAAAAGTCCCACGCACCTACACAAACAAACAAAAAAATCGCAACCAACGCAATAAAGGGGTTGTCAATCCCTTCACGGCCACTTGCGAAAGTGAGATCTGATAGAGATAGTATGATAAGATAAATATATTTTTGGTATTTTATAATATAGATGCAAAACGTAAAGATGCAAATAAAAGTAGATTGAAAGCTTATACGATAAAAGATAGACCCGGGGGCCATAGGTTTCACTAGTGGCTTCTCTCAAGATAGCATAAGTATTATGGTGGGTGAACAAATTACTGTCAGGCAATTGATAGAAAAGCGAATAATTATGAGATTATCTAGGCATGATCACGTATATAGGCATCACGTTTGCAACAAGTAGACAGACTCCTGCCTACATCTACTACTATTACTCCACACATTGACCGACTCCTGCCTGCATCTAGAGTATTAAGTTCATAAAGAACAGAGTAACGCATTAAGAAAGATGACATGATGTAGAGGGATAAACTCAAGCAATATGATATAAACCCCATCTTTTTATCCCCGATGGCAACAATACAATAGTGGCTTATTGCCCCTGCTGTCACTGGGAAAGGACACCACAAGATTGAGCCCAAAGCTAAGAACTTCTACCATGGCAAGAAAGAACAATCTAGTAGGCCAAACCAAAATGATACTTCGAAGAGACTTGCAAAGATAACTCAATCATACATAAAAGAATTCAGAGGAGATTCAAATATTTCTCATAGATAAACTTGATCATAAACCCACAATTCATCGGATCTCGACAAACACACCGCAAAAAGAGTTTACATCGAATAGATCTCCACAAGAGAGGGGGAGAACATTGTATTGAGATCCAAAAAGAGAGAAGAAGCCATCTAGCTAATAACTATGGACCCAAAGGTCTGTGGTAAACTACTCACAACTCATCGGAGGGGCTATGGTGTTGATGTAGAAGCCCTCCATGGTCGATTCCCCCTCCGACGGAGCGCCGACGAAGTCTCCAAGATGGGATCTCGCGGATACAGAAGGTTACGGCGGTGGAAATTGTATTTCGTTAGCTCCCTGGATGTTTTCGGGGTACGTAGGTATATATAGGAGGAAGAAGTACGTCGGTGGCCGCCTATGGGGCCCAGGAGATAGGGGCCCGCCCTCCTGTCTCCAGGCCGCCTTGCAGACTTCTTGACTTGCACTCTAACTTCTCCGGATCACGTTCGTTCCAAAAATCACGCTCCCGAAGGTTTCATTCCGTTTGGACTCCGTTTGATATTCCTTTTCTTCAAAATACTGAAATAGGCAAAAACCAGCAATACGGGCTGGGCCTCCGGTTAGTAGGTTAGTCCCAAAAATTATATAAATGCGTAAAATAAAGCCCATAAACATCCAAAAGGGGTAATATGATAGCATGGAACAATCAAAAATTATAGATACGTTGGAGACGTATCAAGCATCCCCAAGCTTAATTCCTGCTCGTCCTCGAGTAGGTAAATGATAAAAATAGAATTTTTGATGTGGAATGCTACCTAGCATAATTCTCAATGTAATTTTCTTTATTGTGGCATGAATGTTCAGATGCAAATGATTCAAGATAAAAGCTTATAAAACATAAAAATGATAATGCTTCGAAGCATACTAACAAATAATCATGTCCTATCAAAATAGCATAGCCAAAGAAAGCTTATCCCTACAAAATCATATAGTTAGGCCATGCTTCATTTTCATTACAAAAAATACTCCCATCATGCACAACCCTGGTTTCAGCCAAGCAATTGGTTCATACTTTTTAACCACTTCAGCTTTTTCAACTCTTACGCAATACATGAGCGCAAGCCATGGACATAGCATTATGGTGGTATAAGGTGGTGGTTGTGAGGACAAAAAGAGGGAGAAGATAGTCTCACATCAACTAGGCGTATCAACGGGCTATGGAGATGCCCATAAATAGATATCAATGTGAGTGAGTAGGGATTGCCATGCAACGGATGCACTAGAGCTATAAATATATGAAAGCTCAACAAAAGAAACTAAGTGGGTGTGCATCCAACTTGCTTGCTCACGAAGACCTAGGGCATTTTGAGGAAGCCCATCATTGGAATATACAAGAAAAGTTCTATAATGAAAAATTCCCACTTAGTATATGAAAGTGACAACATAGGAGACTCTCTATCATGAAGATCATGGTGCTACTTTGAAGCACAAGTGTGGAAAAGAGATAGTAGCTTTGTCCCTTCTCTCATTTTCTTTTTTTTTCTTTTTTTCTTTCTTCTTTTTTTCTTTGGCCTTTCTTTTTTTCTTTTTGGCCTTTCTTTTTTTCTTTTTGTAACGTCCGAAGTCTCATCCCGACTTGTGGGGGAATCATAGTCTTCATCATCCTTTCCTCACTGAGACAATGCTCTAATAATGAAGGTCATCACACTTTTGTTGATTTACAACTCAAGAATTACAAATCAAAGCTAGAACAAGATATGACTCTATATGAATGCCTCCGGCGGTGTACCGGGATATCCAATGAATCAAGAGCGACAAGTATGAAAATTATGAAGATGGCCTTGCCACAAATACGATGTCAACTACATGATCATGCAAAGAGCAATATGAAAATGATGAAGTGTGTCATAATAAATGGAATGGTGGAAAGTTGCATGGCAATATATCTCGGAATGGCTATTGAAAGGCCATAATAGGTAGGTATGGTGGCTGTTTTGAGGAAGGTAAATAATGGGTGCATGATAACAGCGAAAGTTGCATGGTATAATAGAGGCTAGCAAAGTGGAAGGATGAGTGTGCGTATATCCATGGACTCACATTAGTCATAAAGAACTCATATACTTATTGCAAAAGTCTACTTGCCCTCTAAGCAAAGTACTACTACGCATGCTCCTAGGGGAAGAGTTGGTAGGAGTTAACCAGCGCGCGATCCCGACCTCCACTCATAAGGAAGGCAATTAAAAGAGCATCTCATGCAACAAATTTGTCACACAACTTTTACCATACGTGCATGCTATGGGACTTGCTAACTTCAACACAAGTATTTCTCAATTTCATAATTACCCACTAGCATGACCCTAACATTACTCCCTTTATATCTCAAAACAATTATCAAGCATCAAATCAATCATAGCATCCAATTCACTTCCTATGATAGTTTTTATTATACCCAACTTGGATGCTCATCATTCTAGGACCAAATTTGTAACCATAGCAAATACCATGCTGTTCTAAAAGACTCTCAAAATAATATAAGTGAAGCATGAGAGACTAGCAGTTTCTTCAAAATTAAGCCACCGCCATGCTCTAAAAGATATAAGTGAAGCACTAGAGCAAAAACTATCAAGCTCAAAAGATATAAGTGAAGCACATAGAGTATTCTAGCAAATTCTAATCATGTGGGATTCTCCCAAAAGGTGTGTACAGCAAGGATGATTGTGGTAAACTAAAAAGCAAAGACTAATATAATACACGTGCTCCAAGCAAAATACATATCATGTGGTGAATAAAAATATAGCTCCAAGTAAAGTTACCGATGAACGAAGAAGAAAGAGGGGATGCCTTCCCGGGGCATCCCCAAGATTAGGCTTTTGGCTATTCTTGAATATCTTGGGGTTCCTTGGGCATCCCCAAGCTTAGGCTCTTGCCACTCCTTATTCCATAGTCCATCAAAGCTTTACCAAAAACTTCAAAACTTCACAACACAAAACTCAACAGGAAATCTTATAAGCTCCGTTAGTGAAAGAAAACAAAACCACCACATAAGGTACTATAATGAACTCATTCTTTATTTATTTTGGTGTTAAACCTACCGTATTCCAACTACTCTATGGTTTATAAACTATTTTACTAGCCGTAGATGCATCAAAATAAGCAAACAACACACGAAAAACAGAATCTGTCAAAAACAGAACAGTCTGTAGCAATCTGTAACTAACGCAAACTTCTGGAACTCTAAAACTCCTACCAAAATAGGAATTCCTGGAAAATTTGTCTATTGATCAGCAGCAAAAATAATCAATGCAAAATCACGTTTCAGTGATTTAACAAAACTAAATTCATGCGCGCAAAGTTTCTATTTTTCAGCAGCATCAAATCGACTATCATCATAGGTTATCCTATAGGTTCTACTTGGCACAAACACTAATTAAAAGATAAAAACACATCTAAACAGAAGGTAGATGCAAAATTTATTACTAAACAGGAACAAAAACAAAAAACACAAATAAAATTGGGTTGCCTCCCAACTAGCGCTATCGTTTAACGACCCTAGCTAGGCATAAAAGCAAAGATAGATCTAAGTAGTGCCATCTTTGGCACTAAATTCATAAGTAGCTCGCATGATAGATTCATAAGGTAATTTGACTTTCTTTCTTGGAAAGTGCGCCATGCCTTTCCTTAATGGAAAGTGGAATCTAATATTCCCTTCCTTCATATCAATAATTGCACCAATCGTTCTAAGGAAAGGTCTACCAAGAATAATAGGGCCAGAAAGATTGCAATCTATATCAAGAACGATAAAATCTACGGGCACCAAATTTCTATTTGCAACAATGAGAACATCATTGATTCTTCCCATTTTCTTTTTAATGGTGGAATCCACAAGGTGCAAATTTAAAGAGCAATCATCAAGATCATGGAAACCTAGAATATCACATAAAGTTTTCGGAATCGTGGAAACACTAGCACCCAAATCACACAAAGCAAAACACTCATGATCTTTAATTCTAATCTTTATAGTAGGCTCCCACTCATCATTAAGTTTTCTAGGTATAGAAACTTCCAAATTAAGTTTTTCATCATAAGATTCCATCAAGGCATCCACGATATGTTTGGTAAAAGCTTTATTTTGACTATAAGCATGAGGAAAATTAACAACAGATTGCAACAAGGAAATACAACCTTCTAAACAACAATTATCATAATCAAATTCCTTGAAATCCGAGATAGTGGGTTCAATACTATTTAAAGTCATGACCTCTCCAATCCCATTTTTACCAAATTTAGCATCAAGATCTAAAAACTCTGAATTCTTGGGACGCCTTCTAACTAAAGTTGACTCATCTCCAGTCCCATTATTATCAAGATTCATATTGCAAAACAAAGATCTAATAGGTCCTTGCGCCAACGGTCCTTGCGTGGCTGGTCGTGCTATTCCTAACGAGGGTCGCGGTTGTCCCAGCAGTCTCCACCGTGGCCTCCTCCACGGCCATAGCCATGATCACCGCGCTCGGGGCGACGACCAAGGAGCCCATCATGAAGGGCCCTGGGCTCCTGGTAGTGGTTGGTGTTGGGGATGTGCATGTTGTGGAAGAAGTAGAACGGGCGGTTTCCCCTACAAGGTTCGTCATGGTCACGGCCTAGCTTCATCTCAGGTTCAGCCACAAGCACGGCATGGCCCTTGCGCTTCAACTCCCTAGTCTTGGCCTTCATATCCTCACAGTCGGCCTCAAGAAGCTCCTGGAGGGAGAGGCAGCCTTCTTCGGCCTTGCACACTTGTTCACCAGGTGGAGAATCTCCAGGGCGAAGCACATGTCCTTGTGGATGGTGAGCTCCTACTTCATCTTGACATCCCGAAAGCCATCAGTAAATGCTGAGATGATGTCTTCGTCCGAGGCCTTCGGGATCTTGAGGCAGACGTTCGTGAAGGGTTGTATGTACTTGTGCAAGGTCTCGCCCGGTTAGCTTCACGCGCTGCAAGTCACCCACCGCAGGAGAGCAATCACGGGTGCCTTGGAAGTTGGCGATGAAACATTCGCAAAGCTCGTCCGACAAGGAGATCGATCCATCCTGGAGGTGCAGGAGGCAGGAGCCCACACCGTCCTTGAGATCCATGGGGATCCAGTTCGGCATGACCTTCTCATCTCCGTTCGCCGCCTGGATGCTCATTGAGCAGAGCTGGTGGATCTCCGTGGGGTCAGGGTGCCGTCATAGCATGGAGGCAGATCCGGATTGAACTTGCCGGGCCAGACAACGCGATGCAGCTTTGGGGCGAAGGCACGGCAGCCTGCCACACTCACAGGTGCCGGTCGCATGGGTGGAGCTTGGTCTTTGCGCCCGCGCCGTGACCTTTGGCGGCACGCGGTCCTGGTGATGGCGTTGTGGTGCTAGGAGCATTCATCACGTGCTGATGATCCACATCACACTTGGTCTCAGTGTCGGCGCCGCACAGAGGAGGAGGAGGGGGTGCACCATGAGCCACATCGCCCACTTGGAAAGGGCAGGGGAAGGAGTGATCGGGACGTTCTAGGGGCCTTGCCGGCTGCACTGACGAGCTCGACAATATGGCCAAGCCATTCGTTTTAGAGGCCGTTGGCGGGGCGAGAACGCAGGAGCTCGCATGCCATGAGTAGTGCAGTTTGTGCGTTCGCCAGCGCGCTCGAGCATTGGAGGACGACTGTTGGATTTTGGGTTTCGCAAACCCTTGATAGGTTCAAACTCTAGGGTGCGTGTGGAGATCTCCATCTACCCATCCTGCCTACTCGCGATCCTCACAGCCTAGCGCATCGAGCTCAAAGGGATAGAGAGACACAACAGTTTATCCTGGTTCGGGCCACCTTGCGGTGTAATACCCTACTCCAGCTTTGTGGTGGATTGCCTTGAGGGGCTAAGGATGAACTAATACAGTGGATGAACAACCTCAGGAGGTGAGGTGTTCTTCGGCTCAAGACAGTTGGTGAAGGAGGAATGGCTTCGCTCTGTTCGGATCTCCCCTTCTTCGGTGGTGGCTAAGTTCTATTTATAGTGGCCTTGGTCCTCTTCCCAAATGTTGGTGGGAAGGGATCCTACAACGGTCAGATTTGAAGGGGGACAAGAAGTACATCATATGACTAAAGTGGTCTTCACCTGCAAAAGCCTCTGTTCGTGATGCGTGGTGTGATCGGCAATGACCTCCGTCCTGCCGTTCTGGAGGTCTTGGTCTTGTTGCACCAGAGTGGAAACATTTGGCTAATTCCTCGGGACTCCGCTCCTGCTACTGCCTCCTTTGCACCAAAGAATAAAGTGGTACTCTGTGACCGCTGGCGCCCGCCTGGCGCCTACCTGGCCTTGATGGTCAAGGCTCACGACAGCTGAGCCTCGTGAGGTTCACCTTGCGTAGAAATCTCCGCTCCTCAGGAGCTAGCCTGAGAAGGCCGATCCCCCAGGAGGTCTTGGTGTCGTTC